>NC_054708.1:90654287-90751787 GCF_016097555.1 Gigantopelta aegis
ACCACAGTGAGGGGCTTTAGATATCACCAAAGTCAATGGGATAATGTCGTCTGCACAACACAACAGTGAGGGCTTTAGATATCACCAAAGTCAATGGGATAATATCGTCTGCACAACACCACAGTGAGGGGCTTTAGATATCACCAAAGTCAATGGGATAATATCGTCTGGACAACACCACAGTGAGGGCTTTAGATATCACCAAAGTTGAGGGGATAATATTGTCTGCACAACACAACAATGAGGGCTTTAGATGTCACCAAAGTGACTGATTGAAAACTGTTTTACGTTTTCATTAGCTATGACGTGACGATATTGACTTTAGTTTTTAAAAAGAAAAATTTGAAAACTATTACTTTTCTGGTGTTTTGTTTTTTCATTGATAGTCATTGATATGCTATTTATTCTCATTGTTATGTAGCAAACACGATTTTCATGATTCATTGAATTAAAATGATGTTGTATTGCCATGAAAGTTGTGTCTGAACTATAGAGGTGACATATTGTAACAAAATAAATGTTTAGGGTTAATATACTTTGATTTTAATAGTAGCATACAAAGGGGTCACCTTGACCTTGTGTTGACGTTTTGACCCATAAATGGCATTTCTCAAAGTGCCAACCAGTTTTATTTGAATCAGTAATGTGTAAATAACCATGTCCATATGGTTGTTAGCTGTTAACATTTTGGTTTATCAGAACTCTTCTTCTTTTTTTTATTGGCATCCTGATTGGTAAGTTTGATAAGTTTGATGATGAAGGCAGCTACTTGTTAACTGGCTTCTATGGTATAGAGGACTACCAATTGACTTCATCACCGTCCCTGGTGAAAACATCACTAGCGTCATTGTTTGCCTTTGGTGCTGCAAGGAGTCGTCGTGGTTCTAAAGCTTATCTAACAAGTGACTCGGGGGTGCCTTATGGATTGTTCTGGAGACCAAAAGATCCTACCATGAAGAATAAGTTCTTGAAGGTGAATTATTTTTTTCCCCACTCAGAAGTTTATTTTTGTCTTTTCTGCTCATGTATTCTTGATTGTAAAGCATGAAATTAATGTGAGCAAGTTATTAATGTAAAAATAATTTCTACTGATGTTTTGGTAAAATGTGACCCGCTCCGTCAAAACCAGGCGCTTGTCGCTGAGCTAACATTCAAGCTATAGCTTAATAAGTGAAAAATGGGTCATCCCAACAAAAATCGGTTTGTTATCAAAATGCCTTCTAAGTGCAATTTTCTAAATGTGACCCGCTCCGTCAAAACCAGGCGCTTGTCGCTGAGCTAACATTCAAGCTATAGCTTAATAAGTGAAAAATGGGTCATCCCAACAAAAATCGGTTTGTTATCAAAATGCCTTCTAAGTGCAATTTTCTAATGGCTCGAAAATAAAATAGGGCATAAATCTGATAGATAAGTGTTGTTTAATGCATGCTTTGATGAGGTGTCTGAAATGAATTGTGCTAATCATCCATTGTTTTAGACAAAATTCGATCGACTTCCATGCTTGCTTTGATGAGGTGTCTGAAATGAATTGTGCTAATCATCCATTGTTTTAGACAAAACTCGATCGACTTCCATGCTTGTTTTGATGAGGTGTCTGAAATGAATTGTGCTAATCATCCATTGTTTTAGACAAAATTCGATCGACTTCCATGCTTGTTTTGATGAGGTGTCTGAAATGAATTGTGCTAATCATCCATTGTTTTAGACAAAACTCGATCGACTTCCATGCTTGTTTTGATGAGGTGTCTGAAATGAATTGTGCTAATCATCCATTGTTTTAGACAAAACTCGATCGACTTCCATGCTTGTTTTGATGAGGTGTCTGAAATGAATTGTGCTAATCATCCATTGTTTTAGACAAAACTCGATCGACTTCCATGCTTGTTTTGATGAGGTGTCTGAAATGAATTGTGCTAATCATCCATTGTTTTAGACAAAATTCGATCGACTTCCATGCTTGTTTTGATGAGGTGTCTGAAATGAATTGTGCTAATCATCCATTGTTTTAGACAAAACTCGATCGACTTCCATGCTTGTTTTGATGAGGTGTCTGAAATGAATTGTGCTAATCATCCATTGTTTTAGACAAAACTCGATCGACTTCCATGCTTGTTTTGATGAGGTGTCTGAAATGAATTGTGCTAATCATCCATTGTTTTAGACAAAACTCGATCGACTTCCATGCTTGTTTTGATGAGGTGTCTGAAATGAATTGTGCTAATCATCCATTGTTTTAGACAAAACTCGATCGACTTCCATGCTTGTTTTGATGAGGTGTCTGAAATGAATTGTGCTAATCATCCATTGTTTTAGACAAAACTCGATCGACTTCCATGCTTGTTTTGATGAGGTGTCTGAAATGAATTGTGCTAATCATCCATTGTTTTAGACAAAATTCGATCGACTTCCATGCTTGTTTTGATGAGGTGTCTGAAATGAATTGTGCTAATCATCCATTGTTTTAGACAAAACTCGATCGACTTCCATGCTTGTTTTGATGAGGTGTCTGAAATGAATTGTGCTAATCATCCATTGTTTTAGACAAAACTCGATCGACTTCCATGCTTGTTTTGATGAGGTGTCTGAAATGAATTGTGCTAATCATCCATTGTTTTAGACAAAACTCGATCGACTTCCATGCTTGTTTTGATGAGGTGTCTGAAATGAATTGTGCTAATCATCCATTGTTTTAGACAAAATTCGATCGACTTCCATGCTTGTTTTGATGAGGTGTCTGAAATGAATTGTGCTAATCATCCATTGTTTTAGACAAAATTCGATCGACTTCCATGCTTGTTTTGATGAGGTGTCTGAAATGAATTGTGCTAATCATCCATTGTTTTAGACAAAACTCGATCGACTTCCATGCTTGTTTTGATGAGGTGTCTGAAATGAATTGTGCTAATCATCCATTGTTTTAGACAAAACTCGATCGACTTCCATGCATGTTTTGATGAGGTGTCTGAAATGAATTGTGCTAATCATCCATTGTTTTAGACAAAACTCGATCGACTTCCATGCTTGTTTTGATGAGGTGTCTGAAATGAATTGTGCTAATCATCCATTGTTTTAGACAAAACTCGATCGACTTCCATGCTTGTTTTGATGAGGTGTCTGAAATGAATTGTGCTAATCATCCATTGTTTTAGACAAAACTCGATCGACTTCCATGCATGTTTTGATGAGGTGTCTGAAATGAATTGTGCTAATCATCCATTGTTTTAGACAAAACTCGATCGACTTCCATGCTTGTTTTGATGAGGTGTCTGAAATGAATTGTGCTAATCATCCATTGTTTTAGACAAAACTCGATCGACTTCCATGCTTGTTTTGATGAGGTGTCTGAAATGAATTGTGCTAATCATCCATTGTTTTAGACAAAACTCGATCGACTTCCATGCTTGTTTTGATGAGGTGTCTAAAATGAATTGTGCTAATCATCCATTGTTTTAGACAAAACTCGATCGACTTCCATGCTTGTTTTGCTTTATTTCCCGAAGAGTGACCACTACGAGCTACATACCAAAGGATCCCACGTGATCTGTACTTTCTAATAATGGCTGTTATACGTCAGAATAAATTACATGCAGCCAATGAAAAGGGATATTTTAAACCTTATGGAACGTAAACAATCAGATATTGTTGCTACCCTGACCTGTTTCGAGGTCTCTGATTGGTCTATATTTCAACACATTATATCGTGCATGCGCACTGCAGCAGCTTCAACCGCTTCCGCTATGATGAACAAAAACTCATTCAGGCAGTTTTTCCACACACAAAACCAGATTTTTCGCGGTAATTCTTTTTGTCGCTATGTTTGAACACTATTCGATTGGTATAATTTAGACAAGAAATGTCTTCGCAAGATAAAGATAGCGGTCACATAGCACGGATGCTAAATTCTGTTCGGTTATTGGGGCTTGAAGACGGAGGAATTCTTGACCTCATCCAAGATTACTTCACTGGTAAGCAATATTTTTTTATTATTATTATACAACCGTGTCCGGTGTATCGGCGCGTCCGGTGATTCGGCGCACTTGTATTTTGCTCATGTATGCTTAGGAAGTTGTCATGTTGTGGGTGTTTTTAATGCATTAAAGTTCAATTCCTTTTTCAATGTTTAATCAAGTATCAAAATTATTTATTGTTAAGGGTACGGAAAGACTTCCGAACATTCCAGCATGCATGCTAATACTATCACTAGGCTTAACCCTAAACCTGAATGAACTGAATGCTGGAACGTTAGGAAGTCTTGCCTAAACGGGAAGTAGGTCAACCTTATTCATATTAAGAATGTTAAAACCAGTCTAATAACACCTTTCCCGCATTTTAAAAGTTTTTTGGGTTTTATTATTATTATTTTTATTTAAACTGAAAAAGAAAATACAGACAAATGCAAACAAAACAAACATTTTACACCTTAATTGGCAGTCATTCCAGTTCACAATAATTTTATGCACAGTTGACGAACACAGTCCACACATGTACTAGGCCTAGCATGGCTAAGCATTTTGAACTGCATGCACTATCTAGGCCAGGGGGAGGGGGGTGTGCGCACTCCCTGCCCTATGATAATGTGCACCTCATCCTCGCACCAAAACAATAGAGGGAAGGGGGTGTTTTTCTCGGCTAGAGATCAGGGATGATAGGCCCCCTAAAAAAATGTTATGTTAGTTTTATATTTCAAAACTTTATGACAATTTTTTTTTTACTTCTTTTCAGAAGCAAAAAGTTAACAGAGTGAACTGGATTCTGATTCCGATGATGACTCTATCAGCAATGATGAGTTTCCTGCAACTGATGAGGTTCCTGTACATGATAGGCCTACAGTTCCAGGAAATGACCATGGTAGCAGCGATGAAGAATATAATGGCGTTGAGATGGATGATGTTGAACAAGGGGAAAATGAAGCTGCAACGATTGCTGAAAATAACATAGAGTTTGTGACAATAGAAGATCGGAAAAATCATTGCCACTGTGAACTCTGGGAAGGAAAATGGTGCATTGGACAGTTTAGTCAGCCTGAGCAAGATGAAATAAGGTAGGTGTACACATAATCTGTGCATTATTTAATGTCACTTTTACCGGGACCTGAGCGTCCCAAGTCACTGGAGCAGAATGGCTAAAAAAAAACCTCCAGGGGTTGGCTACAAGAAATCTGTTTTCAGATTAATTTATTATGCATGAATTTGAGTTCTGCTGTTTGCAAAAAAATAAAAAATAAATAATAATAATAATAAAAAGAAAAGAAAATCTTTTTAGTGATATAAATATTTATATTGGCTGGATTTTACTTTACAATAAAATAAGGCGGTCAGGTCGGACTTGGAAATAATAATGTACCATAATTGATGCAGAATTCTTTGCTGGCTCCAATGAGTTCTTTTTTCTTTTCTTTTTTTGTAGGATGAATATTTGAGAAATGACACCCTTCGAGAAAGATCTATTATTGCTTGGAATGGTAAGCATGGCAATCAACGATTCAAAGATGACCGACCGATCAAAGAAGAAAACTCAGACGGAAAGGGTGCTTACCAGAATTGGCTGGTTCTTCATGGGTCACAAACGGATATGTCGAGACACATGGATATATCTAATGGAAACATCAAGGGACACATTAACGAAAATCAAGCGTCACTATGAGGAAAACGGCTTGGTTCCAAGAGTAAAGAAATCAGGTTAGTAAAAATATAAATTTATTCTTTTATAGTTTTAAGCATGCTTGAAAACAAAAGGTATTGGCGTAAATGTTTACATGCTAATATTATTTTCTTTCAGGTTTATTTAGAGTGAGTATGAGAGAATACCTCATAATAGGGTTGGGAATCGGTTGCAATTTCATCATCGATCATCACTAATCGATCGACTTTCAATTATACAATCAGTTTTTGTTTTGTACTTAGATAGGCCTAGTAATAATTTATAGTTTCTTGGTCCCAATTGTGAATGAATGATGAATTTTGTTTAATGTAACATAAAATTATTTTATTTTATTTAAAAAAACAAATCAAAACAAATCTCAGTGTTTGTTTTATTCTTTATGGCAAATGCGAAAATAAATAAATGTCAATGAACACACATTTTTACTGGTAAATAGCGGCATAGCCTCAAAAGGTTAGAAATCAAGAAACGTACACAATAATAGACCACAGATACTGGATTTGATTAATACAAATTCTGACGAGCAAGGAAATATTTACTGCGGTTAACAATTTCTGCGACTATCGATTATCAATTTTAAAAGCGATCATCACATTGCTAGAGCCCCAACCGATCAATTTTCGATTATAATCGATCATCGGAACACCACTTCCTAATAATCAGTTATTTTTCTTCTTGTATGTGCCTCTCATTGGTCATAGTGATACCTCTTATTGTTTGTTTTTTTAAATTTTGTTTTTTATCTTTTATAATTTTTTTGGTGGACGGTCCAATAGCAAACATGCACTGGTGTTGGATGATGTTCGAAACGTGACCAGGTATATATTAAACTTCGCTGCAGATCATGCCATACTCCTTCCAGGACGTATCCCAGGATTCAAGAGGGATGACATAAAAGTGATCCCAAGCAATTTTAACAAAACAGAGGTGTGGCACCTCTACCGTGCTGCTGCAACACCAGATCAACGAGTCGTTGGATGTTCCACATTCAGAAAACTCTGGGCACGCTTCACTCCCTACGTTGTAATAGCCAGGCCTGCATCTGATCTTTGTTGGACATGCCAAAAGAACAATAACTTGATTGCGAAATGTGTGAGTAATAGAAAATGTACACAATATTTTTATATGACTATTATTAGTAGTATAATTAGAGTGAATATTGGCATAATGGACAACATACCTCATTAATGCGCCAGTCCACAGTTTAGCAATCGGATGTATCTCAATGCACTCCAAATGCATTATGACGTCCTGTCATAACACCATCTTTTTATAGCGCAACTGGGGTTTTTAATTTTAAAATAAATAATGCAATGCAGTTTGCCAGTTGGATTGGAAAATATAATTATTTTTTTATAACTGCTACAACATTATCAGGGCTTCTAGAATTTTTATAAAATCCACTAGCCATGGGATCAACGATTTTTAAAAATGTACTAGCCGCAATTAAAAATTCACTAGCCTTACTTTACTTTTAAGTTAATACAATTTTACTAAATAATAGTAATAATCAGATGTCACCTAAAGGGGGATATAGAGCTTAACAACACTAACATCAGGGTGTTGGGTGGGGGCAGGATATTCATATTTACCACATTTGACTCTTTTTTTCACTAGCCGTCGGGCATGGCAATAGTAGTTATTTACTAGCCCAACATTGAATATCACTAACCATGGGAGTGGGGTTACCATAATCTAGAAGCTCTGCTAGCCATCGGGCATGGCAATAGTAGTTATTTACTAGCCCAACATTGAATATCACTAACCGTGGGAGTGAGGCTATCATAATCTAGAAGCCCTGTCGGGCATGGCAATAGTAGTTATTTACTAGCCCAACATTGAATATCACTAACCGTGGGAGTGGGGTTACCATAATCTAGAAGCTCTGCTAGCCATCGGGCATGGCAATAGTAGTTATTTACTAGCCCAACATTGAATATCACTAACCGTGGGATTGGGGTTACCATAATCTAGAAGCCCTGTCGGACATGACAATAGTAGTTATTTACTAGCCCAACATTTAATATCACTAACCATGGTAGTGGGGTTACCATAATCTAGAAGTCCTGTCTGACATGGCAATAGTAGTTATTTACTAGCCCAACATTGAATATCACTAACCGTGGGAGTGGGGCTACCATAATCTAGAAGCTCTGATTGACATGACAATATTAGTTATTTACTAGCCCAACATTGAATATCACTAACCGTGGGAGTGGGGCTACCATAATCTAGAAGCTCTGATTATTGAAATGATGTGCATAATTCTAAGTGTTTTTATTGTTTCATGTCTTTCACGTGAATGTAGATGAGCAGTCCAAGTCAGAGGTATTGAGAAAACAAGAACAGCACCTTCATCTTGCTATGATGGAACGATCATTTTACAAAGCCAAGTGCAGTGATGCCAAAACAACAGCTGCAACACACGGGATTTCTAGGTTGGAACCATGTAGACCAAACTCAAAGGACATACACTTCAACTACTCCTTCGATTATGCACAACAGGTGCACTATCCTGCCGATCCTCAGCAACCTGGTCCAATATACTTTAAGACCCCTAGGAAATGCCAGGTGTTCGGTATACATGCAGAAGGAATACCATGTCAGATAAATTATTTGATTGACGAAGCTGTTTTTAGTGGCAAGGGGGCAAATGCCGTCATCAGCCTCCTACACCATTTCCTGGGCAACTATGGAATTGGTGAAATGCACCTTGATCTCAATGCAGACAACTGCAGTGGCCAAAACAAAAACAATTGTGTAATGTGGTACCTTTGCTGGCGTACTCTTGTGGGACTTCATACTACAATTCACATGCATTTCATGTTAGCAGGCCACACTAAATTTGCACCAGATTGGTGCTTTGGCCTATTCAAACGACTGTTTAAACGAACATTTGTTTCCTCCTTGGCCGAGCTTCAGGATGTAGTCAACAAGTCCACAGAAAAGGGAATTAATCACACCCAGTTAGTTGGTGATCAGGAAGGCAATGTGTTAGTGCCGATATATGACTGGACCCTTTTTCTAGCAGACTTTTTCAGACGGTTTCCAGGAATCAAGTCTCACCAACACTTCTTTTTCTCAGCAAAAAAACCAGGGGTGATAAAGTATAAGCCGAAATCATATGACGACTGGAGAGCATTCACCCTCAAGAAGACAGATGCAGTTCCTGTTGGTATGCCGCATGTCATCAACCCCAAGGGTATGGACTTGGCGAGAAAGGCATACTTGTTCAAGGAGATCAGGGACTTTTGCAAAGATGAGATAAAGGATCTCGTGTGCCCCAAGCCATCAGAAATCATCACAGAGTCTGATTCGGAAGAGGATATACATACTGATCAGCAAACTGAGAAAAGGGCAATGGAGACAGCTCCTAAACAGAGACCGAGCAAGCGAGGACGAGTTGCTCGTGGTACTGGGCGTGGCCGTCGTACAGAAAAATAACATTACAACAGACACATTCATTGTAAATAGTGCTGTTTTTTTGGCAATAATGGTTACACACACATAAACAATGACAATCTGGATTATTGTGCATTACATACATCTGGTGTGAAGCACCACTTTTCGTGTTCCAGTGTGAAAATCTCAGTCATTTTAGTGTCTTGGCTATCAAATAGGTGTTGTTGTTGTTTTTTCTTTTTCTTTTTGTGTATTACCCACAGATCATTAATACTAACAAATTATTGTTTAAATTCACACATTTTTATTGAATATGATTTTGTAGTTAAAACACCACCCATTTTAATTAAGCAGGCATCAGAAATAGCTAAACAAGGACAAAGTAATCGGGTTGCACTTAGCCCGTACCAAAACCCAGGATTTTGAAAAACATTTCGAGACAAACTACTAAAGCGAATTTCAAGATTTTTATCCTGACTGAATGAAACAATATTTTTTTAATTAAAATTGCTTTGTAGAGTTGCTGTGTTCATGTATAAGCAAAATAACCCTAAATGGTAAAAAAATAACTCTGGTTGCTAAGGAATTTGATATGGAATCTAAACTTACCCTTTGTCCAACTTTTAAGCCTGTTTTCTCCGTTTTCGAGTTCCGTACATCAGTATCTTCAAATCGTCATAATTTTCTTAATACTTGACATTGTTCAGAAAAGTTTGCAGTTTTGGAAAGCTTATTCAATAAGCTTTCCAATGGTATATAAAACTCAATTTTGAAAAATATCACCAAGTGCCTGGTTTTGACAGAGCGGGTCACAAATATGTCTTTAGATCACTTGAACCAAAGCCTCATGGCTGGCTGTTTTTATCTGTTGTAATGCATCATAGTCGTATGTAAACTTTCCATATTTCCAACTCTCCAAAACTACTTAACCACACACACCTAATTTTGGTGGGAATCTCTCTGGACACCAATGAAGAAACAAAGGAGTAGGTTATGATAAGGGTAATTTTTGGCCCCCAAATAAATGTCAGAATGTCAGACATATTTTTATACATATATGACTCCTAGTCAGTAATATGCTATTTTTTAGATGTCAGCTGCTATGAAAGGGAAATAAATGAGGCCTTAAACGGGAGATCCGTATTCTTGAAACAAAACACAAAACGAGCCAAAAATGTTAACAAATTAAAATGTATTCTTTTTTATAAATTAAGAAAGATAAATTGGTTTTAACATCACAATCAACAAAGTACAATATATTCAAGGTTCAAAAATACAATAGTTAATAGATGTCAATAATGTGAGGCCAAATGGGGATGTACAATTGAATATATTTGTGTTATTTTCCTCCAAAAGGGAAATAATAATTATAAATACAGAACAGCTACACAAACACTGAATTGTAAATTTTAATTTACATTACATTTAGGTTTCATCTCATCTCCACCCTGAATCCAAATGTGAAGGTCAATCTTGGATTGTAAAGTTGGCCTATGTTGTCATTGATTTACTATTTTCAAAGCTTTTGATAAACTGACGATCAAAAGAAAGTATACCAATTATGTTTTCAAAGTATTAAAAACAACACAAAACACAAGTTGATGCAAATGTTATATTTTAAAAGTATAATAATTTGGCGATAAATAAACACGAGTATACTCAATAAAACCCATAAAATGAAAATATCACAGTTCACAACAGCACTAGGGGTGAAATGTGCGATTTCATAAAGGACCACTCAGAACGAAGGTGAATAAATTTGACCACAAAGAACATGTTTCAATAGGTGTATGTCCACCATGTGCAAGTATGCAAGCATGGACCTGATGTCGGACAGATTTCCGTCAATGACAATAAGGTCTGTCCGCTGTTGGCCACAGATACCGCCCCAAACCATTACAGATCCACCACCAAATGGTTCAGTCTCCTGAATACAGCACGGAGCTGTTCTCTCTCCTGCACGTCGGTATATCCAAGTCCTGCCATCAGCTCTGAATAACTGGAACCTGCTCTCATCAGAAAAGAGTACACGTTGCCAGTTCCGATGTTGCCAACGTTGAAACTGATGTGCCCAACGTAAACGTTGAAGTCGATGTTGCCTCGTCAATGTCATCCATCTGAATGGTCGATAGGCCCTGATACCATGCTGTCGTAGTCGACGACGTACAGTGTGACGACTGATGACATGTCCAAGGCCAGTCGCTGCAGATGACGTCATAGTGAGGAATCTGTTATGTAAGTGTAAGATGCGGAGATGGCGGTCCTCGTTGGCTGTTGTGATGCGGGGTCTTCCACTTCATGGTCTGTCTGCAGTCCTGCCAGTCACCCTGTAACGCTGTATCAACCTGGTGATTGTCAATTTTGTGCAATTCAAGATTCTTGCCACAGGAGTCGAGCACTCTACCACGACCCCACAACCCCATGCAATAATTGAGCTGAGAATATGATATATGAATTTGTCCTTTCATTTAATAAACGCTTTCGTTAGCAGACGACAAAACAGTTTTACAAATAAAAACCACACACAAAAATAGCCTATAATAAATGAAAAAGGAATAATATTCATCAAAGGAAGATTGCTTAGGCCATGAAGTCGATGTTCTAGTTCTTAACTGTAGCTTACATTGCAAATCCATAACCTGCGCCAATAGGCCTATCTGTCACTGACATTGAAAACCGAAAATCGAAAGACTACTGACAGTAATGTGCCTAAAATTGACAATATCGTGTAAAACTAAATTTTAGGAAATGTAGGATCCTTAATAACTTAAAATACTTACCAATTTCTTAAATCTTGGATGAATCACCAAATCTTCCACTTGATGTGTAAAATCATTGTTAATAATTAATGACAGGACCTGAGGACACATTGACAGGTGTGATCTGGATCGAGCTGAAGATTCACGACATGCTAGACTTAGTTACGTCCCTTTGTTGTAGAAAACGATACAGAACTATGAGCGCATTCGTGTTCAATATTTATTTTTACACGGTAGTTATATTATCTTAATATTTTGTTGTGTTTAAAAAATGAAGACTGAACACGACTGCGCTGATACATTTCTGACGCTTTGAAATTGGTAGAAATGGCTAAAAACATGAATTGAGCCTAAAATCTAACATTTTGACACTAGATTTATAATACTTTCAACACATAACACAGAAAAATATGTGTAACACTAAAACAGTAAAACCTTTATTTATGTCCAACACCTACTTTTAAATCCAAATTGTGAATTTTGTTTCCTTGATTTATTGGGGGCCGCAAACACATTGCTATCGTACCTACTCCTTTGTGAATTTGGTAATTCTGCACCCACCCCTACTACCTCCTGCCCCCAACCCCCAGGATATAAAGGTATGTGGGCCGCAAAAGGAGTGAATTAAGCCAATATTAAAGAATCATCATCTCTTCTTACACAAATGCTGTTAGTCTTCATATATGTAGTACTGATGGCAAGAACTAAGATATGTGCATTGTATAATGGTGTATTAAAGAATCATCATCTCTTCTTACACAAATGCTATTAGTCTTCATATATGTAGTACTGATGGCAACAACTAAGATATGTGCATTGTATAATGGTGTATTAAAGAATCATCATCTCTTCTTACACAAATGCTATTAGTCTTCATATATGTAGTACTGATGGCAACAACTAAGATATGTGCATTGTATAATGGTGTATTAAAGAATCATCATCTCTTCTTACACAAATGCTATTAGTCTTCATATATATAGTACTGATGGCAACAACTAAGATATGTGCATTGTATAATGGTGTATTAAAGAATCATCATCTCTTCTTACACAAATGCTATTAGTGAATAGTCTTCATATGTATAGTACTGATGGCAACAACTAAGATATGTGCATTGTATAATGGTGTATTAAAGAATCATCATCTCTTCTTACACAAATGCTGTTAGTGAATATATATAGTACTGATGGCAACAACTAAGATATGTGCATTGTATAATGGTGTATTAAAGAATCGTCATCTCTTCTTACACAAATGCTATTAGTCTTCATATATATAGTACTGATGGCAACAACTAAGATATGTGCATTGTATAATGGTGTATTAAAGAATCATCATCTCTTCTTACACAAGTGCTATTAGTCTTCATATATATAGTACTGATGGCAACAACTAAGATATGTGCATTGTATAATGGTGTATTAAAGAATCATCATCTCTTCTTACACAAATGCTATTAGTCTTCATATATGTAGTACTGATGGCAACAACTAAGATATGTGCATTGTATAATGGTGTATTAAAGAATCATCATCTCTTCTTACACAAATGCTATTAGTGAATAGTCTTCATATATATAGTACTGATGGCAACAACTAAGATATGTGCATTGTATAATGGTGTATTAAAGAATCATCATCTCTTCTTACACAAATGCTGTTAGTGAATAGTCTTCATATATGTAGTACTGATGGCAACAACTAAGATATGTGCATTGTATAATGGTGTATTAAAGAATCATCATCTCTTCTTACACAAATGCTATTAGTCTTCATATATGTAGTACTGATGGCAACAACTAAGATATGTGCATTGTATAATGGTGTATTAAAGAATCGTCATCTCTTCTTACACAAATGCTATTAGTCTTCATATATGTAGTACTGATGGCAACAACTAAGATATGTGCATTGTATAATGGTGTATTAAAGAATCGTCATCTCTTCTTACACAAATGCTATTAGTCTTCATATATGTAGTACTGATGGCAACAACTAAGATATGTGCATTGTATAATGGTGTATTAAAGAATCATCATCTCTTCTTACACAAATGCTATTAGTCTTCATATATGTAGTACTGATGGCAACAACTAAGATATGTGCATTGTATAATGGTGTATTAAAGAATCATCATCTCTTCTTACACAAATGCTATTAGTCTTCATATATGTAGTACTGATGGCAACAACTAAGATATGTGCATTGTATAATGGTGTATTAAAGAATCATCATCTCTTCTTACACAAATGCTATTAGTCTTCATATATGTAGTACTGATGGCAACAACTAAGATATGTGCATTGTATAATGGTGTATTAAAGAATCATCATCTCTTCTTACACAAATGCTATTAGTCTTCATATATGTAGTACTGATGGCAACAACTAAGATATGTGCATTGTATAATGGTGTATTAAAGAATCATCATCTCTTCTTACACAAATGCTATTAGTCTTCATATATGTAGTACTGATGGCAACAACTAAGATATGTGCATTGTATAATGGTGTATTAAAGAATCATCATCTCTTCTTACACAAATGCTATTAGTCTTCATATATGTAGTACTGATGGCAACAACTAAGATATGTGCATTGTATAATGGTGTATTAAAGAATCATCATCTCTTCTTACACAAATGCTATTAGTGAATAGTCTTCATATATGTAGTACTGATGGCAACAACTAAGATATGTGCATTGTATAATGGTGTATTAAAGAATCATCATCATTGTATAATGGTGTATTAAAGAATCGTCATCTCTTCTTACACAAATGCTATTAGTGAATAGTCTTCATATATATAGTACTGATGGCAACAACTAAGATATGTGCATTGTATGATGAATGGTGTATTAAAGAATTTACTTTTCATCTTTATATAATTCCATTTTATAATTAGTCTTTTGTAATAGGCATCTTGATTGGTTAAAATGCTATCACATGATCTAAAAAAACAACGTTCATTCTTCCATGAACATGAAAACTGCACTTTTTCGGTAAACAAGGGAATCCCTGAGGATTCCATCATTTCTATTTTTATCCCAATTTCATTTGCACTGTGAGTGAAGGTGACAATTCAGGCTTTACACGACTCCGGTTTTGAACTGAGACACATAATGTATATGACAGGCCACAAAAACGAAGCTTCTATTAGAAGTTATAGCAGAGGATGCTCAACAAATCAAACGAGAGAGATGAGCGCAGCTCTGTAACATTTGACAAAAAATACTAAATCGACAACTTACACGTGTGAAAACAAGTACGCCTTCGTGCTCAATTACGCGACCTGTCCTTTCCGACAGTAATATCACACAGTCACAAATTTCCTTCCTCTGAATCCACACACACAGTAACACTGAAACCACTTTATCCCTTTCAAGTCAGTCTTCACATTCATTTTCACTAATTCAACTTTTGATAACTGCAATTTTAACATAGTAATTGATACATCTTCTAAATAATTTGATGCTCTCCCTTATGTTAATTAGTTCAAAATTCATACTCTAACTGTTTTACAACAGATGTTCCATTTAAGTATATAGATCGTTCAATTCTTAATTAATTATCGTTTGATATTTTTAAGAAAACAAAACTGTTTGCATTATCAGTTGATGTTCAATTATTTTAAATTTTATAACGTTTTATCCACATTTGATTCAAAAAATTAAAATTTATAAAAACTTATGTAAACCATTATAATGACTCGGAGATTTGACGGGAAAAAACGAATGTAACATTATGATACATTTATTGATACAGTTGTAAATCATTGTGCAATATAGTGCTATATATTTTTTTTAATATATAGTTTTGTATAATGGCAAATTAATGCATTTGGAATTATAAAAATTGAATGTCATTCATATATTGTGTAAAACAGTTTTGGTATTTATCATCACATGAACGTCAAAAATATAATGTTCAATTCTTAAGTATTTCACAACTGGTAGTTATGATATTGACAAGCTGTCGGGTTTGTGTACAACCCATGTCTGTCTGTGGGTGTTTCTTCGTGTGTTGTCTCCAGTGATGTTTTTAATTCACAGGTCCACTCCAAATGGGATGTCAATATTCTTGTCAGCTGGTACCCATTAATCTAACTGAGCAGAATATTTCACCTCCATTAACTCAGTCTTGCCATTAGCACTTCAGTATTGGTGAAATTTGATGCCAAGTCCAAGTGGAATAACAGGGTAGTTAGGATAGCATTAGCTGATAGTGTTACATATATATTATTTACATTAAATTATTATTATTACTTACCGGGTATAGCTTTTGGTTTTTGTATGGTATTGTGTGACATATATTTTAGAAGAAAAAGTGATCTTTCTAGGAAATTGCTCACTTAATTATAAGGACTAATATATTTATTTCAGCTGGCGTGCAATAATAAGGTGACTGCAGTAACTGGTGTCACTGTTAGAGGCTACCATTGTAAAATGTCAACATTGAATTATACACTCACCACGGATAACAGAAGGCAGGTATGTATGAGATCATATAAGAATCCACTGTGACATCAACAAATACAATTTAAAGTTGAATTTGGCGAAGATATGTCTATCATATCACACTTGAGGTGAGAGAATAAATAGAGGTTATTACCCTCATGTATTTCAGTATCGTCAATATCATATATTAGGAATAAAAATTGTATTATGCGAGCCTCTGGCGAGCATAATACATCATTTGTATTCCTAATATATGATATTGACGATACCGAAATACATGAGGGTAATAATCTCTTACACCTACTTTGATTGCACTGAAAATGTAAGATATTAAATGATAAAAGACTCTATCATATGGGAGAGGTGTAGGAAATTTTAACATAGATATACAAAGATGGCCGAAAAAATAATTTGATCATTTTTGTATTCATATTCATAGAGAGAGAGAAAGAGGCAAGTAATGGGACACAGTTGGTGCCTCTGGAGGAAACGTTCCTCTTTAAAAGTCTTATCCTCCAATTCAACATACATGTTATCAACAGAAAGGAAGTCCAAACTTTCACATATATCTCTATCTGTGTATTTCTGTCTGGGCCAACTTGTATTCTTTACATTGTCAAGAGATCATTGTACATCCGAGTAACCTTTCTGCAAAATCGCTTTCAAGCAGGGCTGACAACATAGATCGATACAGACCAAACACATTGTATGGTTCCCGTCGATGTGCGTCTTGTCTACACAGATCGATACAGACCAAACACATTGTATGGTTCCCGTCGATGTGTGTCTACACAGATCGATACAGACCAAACACATTGTATGGTTCCCGTCGATGTGTGTCTACACAGATCGATACAGACCAAACACATTGTATGGTTCCCGTCGATGTGTGTCTACACAGATCGATACAGACCAAACACATTGTATGGTTCCCGTCGATGTGCGTCTGTCTACACAGATCGATACAGACCTGTGTCATATTTTATGGAACCCAGACTATATTTAATTAATGTTCAAACAAGCTATCGTATATGGGCTGTTTGTCAAGTACAGTAGGTTAATGGTTAGTTGTTAGTATTTAGTGAGATACAAGTCGGTGTAGTTGTTGTAATAGGCCTACACCATGTTAAGCCAGTAAAACTGAATCAGAATGGGAGCTGGTACCAGGGCGTGAACCCAGTACCTATCAGCATTAAGTGTGATGCATAAAACCAGCTAAAGCCATATTGTATATAGACATTATTACAATTATACCCTCGTCATTCTGTAGGAGATGACGCTACTGAAGGTGTTTAGGTCAGTTTATTATTGAAATTGATAGAAATGGGTGGGGGTGGGGGGTGGGGTAATTATGGTTTGGGGTTATGTGGTCCCTGGATTACAATTTTAAAGTTTTTTATGCTATGAATTTGTGTTGTATGGTTGGTTTTATTGTTTAATTATTTATATTATTTCTTGTTAAGAGTTTAATCAGTTTAGATTACAGAATACTCAATGCATTTGATTAAAATAGCTATACATTTACCCACAACACCTTAACAATAACAGTGGAAAAAAGTAACATGCCCAGGTCAAAATTTAGTACCCCCACCCTGAATAGTTTCAGGTGATGACATTGCATTCAAAAATGTATACAAACCTTCTGCAACTTTCCATTTAAAGGGACACGCCCTAGTTGTTAACCATTACGCCGTTGTTTTTCACTATTAAACCCATTTTTTCACAAATAAAATTGCACTTTACTTAACGTTTATTATTTAGAATATACATTTCAGGGGTGAGGAAAAGCCCTTTTTTCCCGGTCTGGGACCGATTCTCGATCTCTGAGACCGAAATTATTTTTTAAAAACGTGCATTTGCCGGTCCCACTTTTGTCATTCTTGTCGGTCCGAAGCACCTGTCCATTTCTATTATAGGAACAAATTCCTATCCGCCAATTGGATCGGCCTGCCCAGACATTGGTATCTTGTGCATGATTTAAAATAATAATAAATAAATAAATAGTGGTCAAACTGACTGGTGTTTCAGATGTCTGTGATTTTAAAGTCTGCCATAATATGATAAGTCAGACCTACAATCAATCTACTGCCATTAGGCTAGACATTTGTCAAAGCCGCTGTGCTGGTCACGAGATAAAACAGACGTTAACAATAACATCATTCTTGGTGAGAAAGCTACCAAGGTATTACACTCCAATTAAAACAAAGGACCCAGAGTTTGCAACTGGTCACAATCAACACCTGTCAACGCCTGTGTACGGAGCTCTGTCGGGTTGAGTGTCCTAGTCCTAGGCAAGAGGCTTTTGTGAAATACAAAGTAACAAACTGCTTGAAATAGCATAAAATATACTGAAATAATCTATACATGTGTTTCTTGTTGACTGTTCAATGTAGTGTATCAAATAATTATAAAGGACTTTAAAAAAAAAAAAAAAAGGTTTACACTATCTTTTTTTTTAAAGTGGGAGTGAGCTAGAATAGCTAAACCGGCTATTTTTAGAGCCAGGAGAGGTCAAATGTCATCCAATCGGCAACAACGTTATTAATTGCTTTGTCTAAACGTGTGCCAGCTCAAGATGTCAAACGTTCCAACGGTGTTATTGTTTATTAATTTTCAGGACTACTAATACTGGTACTTTTTATACATATATGGGAGTTAAAATGCATAACTTTTATTCCTTTTTTTATATTATTTATTCCATTATCATCATTATGTAAAATATATATAATTTGTTTTTTTCACTGATGTGATCAAACATTTTGTTTTTCTTTCATGTTTTGATGTTTATCGTTTCGCGTTCATGATTCAAGATAAAAATATGCACATGCTACTATGATTTTGTTTTTAAAACACTATTTGGCAAATATCACCTTTTAAATGATTTTATAATTTGTATTTGTATTCCTTTCTTCTCTCCCTCCTCCTCCTCCCCCCCCCCCCCCCATAGTGATGACGTGGGACCGATTGACAATTTTATTTTTCCCCACCCCTGATACATTTCCATTCACCTGAAGTGTTTTTTGTTAATCCTGGTGTTTGTAATACCACAAAATGCATTTTTCGTATTTCATAAAATGCCACGGGCCTCTGAGAAAAAAACGTTGAGCAGACAAGGTCTAATCTATTTTTAGAGGGGATATTCCCATTTCAATGTCACAGACGTTGGTATACCACGTGACTGTTATCATTTTGGTTCGGTTTGTTTTCTCGTGCACGGTTCGCACAATCAACATCCGATTTGTTGTTGTTTGCTTGTTGTTCATTTGTGAGATTCTTCTTCACAGTTCATGAGCATTTTCAATAACAATAAAGTTCAGACAAGTAAGTATCTCAATACAAAACGTTACAAACCCTTAAAACCAATAATTTTGCTAAGTCTTACGATATCTGGAGAGGGGATACAACCAGGACAGAACAGTTGGAACATGTCCAGGAGAGTTGAAAGGAACGCACCCCAAGTCTGTGCGCACTCTGTGAAATTTGTCGTGACGTAGGCATTATTGTGCTTCGAGTGACATCTACCGGTGACATCAGAATACTAACTTTCAAAATTATTTCAAGCAATTGGGACAAATGGGGATTCCCATGGTATTTATCGATATAAAACCTGCTTTTTCACCCCATTTGATAAAAACGTGATCTAAGTGTGTTACAGGTTTGTAGATTAACCAAATTATAATTTATTTTCGCTGGATGGAACTAGGGCATGTGGCTTTAAGGTCTGCCTCAACAATGGGTTTTGGAGCTTGACGGCACTACTATGTATCTACATTTATTCATGACCACTTGTTTTTTACATAAATTGTGATAAAATTCAATATACTATTATGTATGTAGCCATGCATTAACAATACCTAATTTTTTAGAAATGGATTTTTGTTCTTTTTCTTTCTTTTTTTTCTTAAAAATAAAGAAATTCAAGTTCTCTGTACCAGCAGACAGTGGAAAACTTCAATTTGTCAGGGTCTTTGAAGCCTACGTTTTTATAGTGGAATTTGATGATTCTGCTGTTTGTGAAGGTTATCAGTGGGACCTAGTTGGACTATTGACAAGTAAGTATCTGGGTTAGCCTGGGTTCCTGTTTTTGTTTGCCAAAACATTTGTCAAATCATCAAGTATGTTGTTTCACCAATTTCAATATATTATCACCAAGTACATTTTGGCACTTTAGTCAAAAGATAAAAAAGAAAATCTGCTTTTATGTCAAAGTATACTAATGTTGTTAATGAGACATATTTGACTGCCAATATTATCAAAATATCCACATGTGGACAGTAATAAAAGCAAAAATTGCAATCTTCCATCTATAGTTTAAGTAATAAGATTAATCTGTTTGACCTTACGTATGATGTCAAATATAACACAAGTAGCTCACAGATCACCACATGGACTTGTTGAACTAATAAGATTAATCTGTTTGACCTTACGTATGATGTCAAATATAACACAAGTAGCTCACAGATCACCACATGGACTTGTTGAACTAATATGATTAATCTGTTTGACCTTACGTATGATGTCAAATATAACACAAGTAGCTCACAGATCACCACATGGACTTGTTGAACTAATAAGATTAATCTGTTTGACCTTACGTATGATGTCAAATATAACACAAGTAGCTCACAGATCACCACATGGACTTGTTGAACTAATAAGATTAATCTGTTTGACCTTACGTATGATGTCAAATATAACACAAGTAGCTCACAGATCACCACATGGACTTGTTGAACTAATAAGATTAATCTGTTTGACCTTACGTATGATGTCAAATATAACACAAGTAGCTCACAGATCACCACATGGACTTGTTGAACTAATAAGATTAATCTGTTTGACCTTACGTATGATGTCAAATATAACACAAGTAGCTCACAGATCACCACATGGACTTGTTGAACTAATAAGATTAATCTGTTTGACCTTACGTATGATGTCAAATATAACACAAGTAGCTCACAGATCACCACATGGACTTGTTGAACTAATAAGATTAATCTGTTTGACCTTACGTATGATGTCAAATATAACACAAGTAGCTCACAGATCACCACATGGACTTGTTGAACTAATAAGATTAATCTGTTTGACCTTACGTATGATGTCAAATATAACACAAGTAGCTCACAGATCACCACATGGACTTGTTGAACTAATAAGATTAATCTGTTTGACCTTACGTATGATGTCAAATATAACACAAGTAGCTCACAGATCACCACATGGACTTGTTGAACTAATAAGATTAATCTGTTTGACCTTACGTATGATGTCAAATATAACACAAGTAGCTCACAGATCACCACATGGACTTGTTGAACTAATAAGATTAATCTGTTTGACCTTACGTATGATGTCAAATATAACACAAGTAGCTCACAGATCACCACATGGACTTGTTGAACTAATAAGATTAATCTGTTTGACCTTACGTATGATGTCAAATATAACACAAGTAGCTCACAGATCACCACATGGACTTGTTGAACTAATAAGATTAATCTGTTTGACCTTACGTATGATGTCAAATATAACACAAGTAGCTCACAGATCACCACATGGACTTGTTGAACTAATAAGATTAATCTGTTTGACCTTACGTATGATGTCAAATATAACACAAGTAGCTCACAGATCACCACATGGACTTGTTGAACTAATAAGATTAATCTGTTTGACCTTACGTATGATGTCAAATATAACACAAGTAGCTCACAGATCACCACATGGACTTGTTGAACTAATAAGATTAATCTGTTTGACCTTACGTATGATGTCAAATATAACACAAGTAGCTCACAGATCACCACATGGACTTGTTGAACTAATAAGATTAATCTGTTTGACCTTACGTATGATGTCAAATATAACACAAGTAGCTCACAGATCACCACATGGACTTGTTGAACTAATATGGACTTGTTGAACTAATTAATCTGTTTGACCTTACGTATGATGTCAAATATAACACAAGTAGCTCACAGATCACCACATGGACTTGTTGAACTAATAAGATTAATCTGTTTGACCTTACGTATGATGTCAAATATAACACAAGTAGCTCACAGATCACCACATGGACTTGTTGAACTAATAAGATTAATCTGTTTGACCTTACGTATGATGTCAAATATAACACAAGTAGCTCACAGATCACCACATGGACTTGTTGAACTAATAAGATTAATCTGTTTGACCTTACGTATGATGTCAAATATAACACAAGTAGCTCACAGATCACCACATGGACTTGTTGAACTAATAAGATTAATCTGTTTGACCTTACGTATGATGTCAAATATAACACAAGTAGCTCACAGATCACCACATGGACTTGTTGAACTAATAAGATT
The DNA here is from genome assembly GCF_016097555.1 of Gigantopelta aegis. Taxonomy (NCBI): domain Eukaryota; kingdom Metazoa; phylum Mollusca; class Gastropoda; order Neomphalida; family Peltospiridae; genus Gigantopelta; species Gigantopelta aegis. The sequence goes on from NC_054708.1 coordinate 90,676,925, forward strand.
AATCTGTTTGACCTTACGTATGATGTCAAATATAACACAAGTAGCTCACAGATCACCACATGGACTTGTTGAACTAATAAGATTAATCTGTTTGACCTTACGTATGATGTCAAATATAACACAAGTAGCTCACAGATCACCACATGGACTTGTTGAACTAATAAGATTAATCTGTTTGACCTTACGTATGATGTCAAATATAACACAAGTAGCTCACAGATCACCACATGGACTTGTTGAACTAATAAGATTAATCTGTTTGACCTTACGTATGATGTCAAATATAACACAAGTAGCTCACAGATCACCACATGGACTTGTTGAACTAATAAGATTAATCTGTTTGACCTTACGTATGATGTCAAATATAACACAAGTAGCTCACAGATCACCACATGGACTTGTTGAACTAATAAGATTAATCTGTTTGACCTTACGTATGATGTCAAATATAACACAAGTAGCTCACAGATCACCACATGGACTTGTTGAACTAATAAGATTAATCTGTTTGACCTTACGTATGATGTCAAATATAACACAAGTAGCTCACAGATCACCACATGGACTTGTTGAACTAATAAGATTAATCTGTTTGACCTTACGTATGATGTCAAATATAACACAAGTAGCTCACAGATCACCACATGGACTTGTTGAACTAATCTGTTTGACCTTACGTATGATGTCAAATATAACACAAGTAGCTCACAGATCACCACATGGACTTGTTGAACTAATAAGATTAATCTGACCTTACGTATGATGTCAAATATAACACAAGTAGCTCACAGATCACCACATGGACTTGTTGAACTAATAAGATTAATCTGTTTGACCTTACGTATGATGTCAAATATAACACAAGTAGCTCACAGATCACCACATGGACTTGTTGAACTAATAAGATTAATCTGTTTGACCTTACGTATGATGTCAAATATAACACAAGTAGCTCACAGATCACCACATGGACTTGTTGAACTAATAAGATTAATCTGTTTGACCTTACGTATGATGTCAAATATAACACAAGTAGCTCACAGATCACCACATGGACTTGTTGAACTAATAAGATTAATCTGTTTGACCTTACGTATGATGTCAAATATAACACAAGTAGCTCACAGATCACCACATGGACTTGTTGAACTAATAAGATTAATCTGTTTGACCTTACGTATGATGTCAAATATAACACAAGTAGCTCACAGATCACCACATGGACTTGTTGAACTAATAAGATTAATCTGTTTGACCTTACGTATGATGTCAAATATAACACAAGTAGCTCACAGATCACCACATGGACTTGTTGAACTAATAAGATTAATCTGTTTGACCTTACGTATGATGTCAAATATAACACAAGTAGCTCACAGATCACCACATGGACTTGTTGAACTAATAAGATTAATCTGTTTGACCTTACGTATGATGTCAAATATAACACAAGTAGCTCACAGATCACCACATGGACTTGTTGAACTAATAAGATTAATCTGTTTGACCTTACGTATGATGTCAAATATAACACAAGTAGCTCACAGATCACCACATGGACTTGTTGAACTAATAAGATTAATCTGTTTGACCTTACGTATGATGTCAAATATAACACAAGTAGCTCACAGATCACCACATGGACTTGTTGAACTAATAAGATTAATCTGTTTGACCTTACGTATGATGTCAAATATAACACAAGTAGCTCACAGATCACCACATGGACTTGTTGAACTAATAAGATTAATCTGTTTGACCTTACGTATGATGTCAAATATAACACAAGTAGCTCACAGATCACCACATGGACTTGTTGAACTAATAAGATTAATCTGTTTGACCTTACGTATGATGTCAAATATAACACAAGTAGCTCACAGATCACCACATGGACTTGTTGAACTAATAAGATTAATCTGTTTGACCTTACGTATGATGTCAAATATAACACAAGTAGCTCACAGATCACCACATGGACTTGTTGAACTAATAAGATTAATCTGTTTGACCTTACGTATGATGTCAAATATAACACAAGTAGCTCACAGATCACCACATGGACTTGTTGAACTAATAAGATTAATCTGTTTGACCTTACGTATGATGTCAAATATAACACAAGTAGCTCACAGATCACCACATGGACTTGTTGAACTAATAAGATTAATCTGTTTGACCTTACGTATGATGTCAAATATAACACAAGTAGCTCACAGATCACCACATGGACTTGTTGAACTAATAAGATTAATCTGTTTGACCTTACGTATGATGTCAAATATAACACAAGTAGCTCACAGATCACCACATGGACTTGTTGAACTAATAAGATTAATCTGTTTGACCTTACGTATGATGTCAAATATAACACAAGTAGCTCACAGATCACCACATGGACTTGTTGAACTAATAAGATTAATCTGTTTGACCTTACGTATGATGTCAAATATAACACAAGTAGCTCACAGATCACCACATGGACTTGTTGAACTAATAAGATTAATCTGTTTGACCTTACGTATGATGTCAAATATAACACAAGTAGCTCACAGATCACCACATGGACTTGGAGGCAGCATTTAGCTCAATCGGTGGATTGCTCGCTTGAGGTGCCTGCATTGCAGGATCGAACCAACTCGGTGGATCCATTAAAAAAAATTAAAATTTCTCATTCCATCCAGTGCACAACAACTGGTCAAAGGCCGTGGTATGTGCTTTCCTGCCTGTTCGAAAGTGCATATAAAATTAAAGATCCCTTGCTGCATTTGGAAAAATATAGCGGGTTTTCTCTGATGACTAGGTGTCAGAATTACCAAATGTTTAACATCCAATAGCCGATGATTAATTAGGTGCTATCCTGTCTGTGAGATGATGCATACATATATTTTGTCATTATATTTCACCTTGTACGGGTACTCGAGTCCTGTGAACGGACTCGAGTGTTGCTAGACTTGGCCTGGGCTCGAGTCCTCGTGGAGACCCTATTTGATATCACTTCAAGACACCTTAAACCCTGGACTCGATCACTGGCGTTGTCAGAGACTGGACACAGCCGTGACATGTCTCAACGTTGAATGGATACAAGTATGATAAATCTGTTTGAAATTACAATCATCAACCCGTGCACTTATTAGGTACCATGGTAACTGATGACCCACGATATCGCATGACGGTATGGTAAGTTGTTTCATGCATTTTGTGATTACACAGTTTTATTAAAAGTTACCAGTGCTGTAGGCCTACAGAGGAAAAAGTATTGTGTAATCGTAACTCCAGTTATCTCATACATTGTCGGTTTATTTTCCCAAAACAATAACACGTGTGATCTCAACAAAACAATCAAGGATTTCTCAAATGTAACATGCACAGAGCAGCAGATCATTGGATTTTTTCCCCCGCATTTAAAGGTGAAGGTCATTGTAAGAAGCCGCGGTACAATGTTTGTTGTTGGCTACTGCTCTAACAAGTACCGAGTATATAGCATTTGTTAATGTATATGAACTCCTGAGAATGGCTAATAAATGGAATATCCAAGAATAAACACAAAATTTAACAGTTGTTATTTAATTATTTCAGTGTTTCAATTAATTGCGAACATATTAATTTGGTTGATTTTAGCATTGGTCCGTCCGATAATAAACATTAAAATAATTTATCATGAAAAATATCAATAGCTAATAATAATTTTGCAATTTTTCTGCCTCTTCCTTCTATTGTTTTTCAGATTCTTTCAGTCTTCGTTTTTTTGTAGGCATATGTTTAATTTGGAAACAAATTGAGCCGCGGGAATCTGTTTCGGCAATTCACTTTTTTTTCATAACTGTACGACTTTTGGCAATTCACAGGTTATTTTTTGTAATGCTGTACGTTTCAACTAATTTATAATTTGTTATGTTCGATTTTCAGTTACAATACATGACCATGACCAAACTATAGAAAAACTACCGGTACTGAGGAACATCGAATTTGTTCCTGTTTTATTTTTTAAATTAAAAAACTGCAATCAGCCATTTTGGGTTAAACAGTTGTCAACTTGTAAAAAACTAAACACATACAAAAGGGACACCATGGCAGATATTTAAAAGGGCATGGTTATTGATAGCCGTAAAGTAACTGGCATTTTGAGGCATCACAGCAAAGGCACAAAGCAGTACGGCAAATGCTGTGGAGCCATCGTGAATTTCGAAGCCTGAACACAAAAAAAGGACCAAAGTTTACAGGTTTTTTAATGCAAAAAAGTATCACAGTGAAAAGTAAAAAAGGACCACACCAATCAGGATCCATCCAGTCTCATTACTGATATTAATAAAACTATTAAAGAAAATAATTGTCACATTCTAGAGTACCCACAAACTATAGTTGAATAAATTTACCATTTATTCATAAGCTATGTATTACACACTCACACACACCAGTCACATACACAAACATACACACACATACACACACACACACACACACACACACATACACACCAGTCACATACACACACACACCAGTCACATGTGTACAGGTAGTCGCGTATGTGTGCTGGCCCCACATGATAATGTGAAAAAAAAATGTTTAAGCATTTTTAGTTTAAAAAACAAAAACCATAACGTCAGTTAGTAGTGATTATCGTAGTAGTCTTTTGTCAAAAGATGATATCTGCAGATTCTACTCTACATGTATATGGTCCAAGCTTTCCTGTGGGCTATGAATTTGTTTTTCCAAGCTGTTAATTCGTAGATGTTCTGTAGTCGCTGCCACAGGAAATGCTATGGAATTTACTACAGACTATTTATTTCTGAACCGATTGATTTGTAAGTTGCAAAAAAAAAAAGGAGTATTTTTTATTGTTTCTAAAACGCCTGTACTTGTCTTCTTACGTCAAACCAAAGTAAAATTATTGATGAAAAACAGTTATGTAGAGTGATAGGAGGAACTACATGTATAGCTGTAACGTCTGTCACAGTAATTTATTGACATGACACAATTATTTATTATCGTTGAATATATCAAACAGTATTCACATATCGGTATTGCAAAAACACAAATTGAATGGTTTCGAACATGCACTGATTTTTCATATTCTGGACCCATGTGTCAGCTTGGGACAAAACATGCACCGAAATTGAAATTCTCAAAAGCGTCAGTATCATACTGTTTGATTACCGGCGAGTAACCAGCTCTGGTGTGACATCACACGTCAGTACATAACTCGGGGTGTAGTTTCAAGTGGGTTTTTCCAGAGAGGGCTAAAAATGCTATCAATTATTACGAATACTATAGAATCTCATTGGCTCGAACGTCCAACAGTAAAACCTACCGGTATTCTCGAACCAAGAACAAAGTCCTGATTTTTCTCTCTATTAAACCTTTTTATTTTGGTGCTGATTGGTCGAATGCCCCTGGGGTCGAACAGAAGCTTTCTCTCAAACCAGTTTATTTGTCTGAACTGTACTTTAATTTTTTCTCAACATTATCAATATGTCGCAAAAGATTCTACAACAGCATAATAAAGAACGATTTTTGAAATTAATAAATATTTATAAATAGACTGCCAGTGTGTTTGTTATTTGTTCATTTAATGGTGATAAATAATAATAGTTACAAATATGTATCTCATCCGACATTTGACGGCGACTTCGTTACTCATGAGTCATTCGGAGAATCTCGCCCAAGCCAGTTTTACAGAAATATGCGAGGTGTTCCGATTGGTTTTTGTGTTACAGAAGCACCTGACAACGGCCGAATGCATGGCTCGAACTACCAGATGGGTCGAACAGACTTTGACGCACTGACAGTGTTCGAGCCAGTGAGATTCTACTGCATATAAAAAACGACTTTTCGAATCTTTTTAAAATTAGGTATGATTCATATACATTGTAAACGTGATATATAGGTACCAAAAGATAGCAAAATGCTTGTTTCATTACAGAGGCACTTTAACAAGCAACCTCAGCACAATCCCGTGTAATACACCTCCTCGCTCACTACACAATCACACCGACTCTCCGGCCAAAATGAGCACAATCCCGTGCAATACACATCCTCACTCACTACACAATCACACCGACTCTCCGGCCAAACTCAGCACAAGCCTGTGTAATACGCGTCCTAGCTCACTACACAATCACACCGACTCTCCGGCCAAACTCAGCACAATCTCGTGTAATACGCGTCCTCGCTCACTACACAATCACACCGACTCTCCGGCCAAATTCTCACCAAATAAAATCAGTCAGTCGTAATAAATTCCACTTATACAATATTTAATCAACAATAAAAAAACAGCAACAAAATAAACATACCATATTTTATCAACAATAAACCTTGTCCACAGTAACCCTTGGATCTTAACCATATTAACGTCTGTTTCAGGGGTACTGGACAAAGTATTTGATCAACAACAAACCTTGTCCACAGTAACCCTTGGATCTTAACCATATTAACGTCTGTTTCAGGGGTACTGGACAAAGTATTTGATCAACAACAAACCTTGTCCACAGTAACCCTTGGATCTTAACCATATTAACGTCTGTTTCAGGGGTACTGGACAAAGTATTTGATCAACAACAAACCTTGTCCACAGTAACCCTTGGATCTTAACCATATTAACGTCTGTTTCAGGGGTACTGGACAAAGTATTTTATGAACAATAAACCTTGTCCACAGTAACCCTTGGATCTTAACCATATTAACGTCTGTTTCAGGGGTACTGGACAAAGTATTTGATCAACAACAAACCTTGTCCACAGTAACCCTTGGATCTTAACCATATTAACGTCTGTTTCAGGGGTACTGGACAAAGTATTTGATCAACAACAAACCTTGTCCACAGTAACCCTTGGATCTTAACCATATTAACGTCTGTTTCAGGGGTACTGGACAAAGTATTTGATGAACAACAAACCTTGTCCACAGTAACCCTTGGATCTTAACCATATTAACGTCTGTTTCAGGGGTACTGGACTAAGTATTTGATGAACAATAAACCTTGTCCACAGTAACCCTTGGATCTTAACCATATTAACGTCTGTTTCAGGGGTACTGGACAAAGTATTTGATGAACATTAAACCTTGTCCACGGTAACCCTTGGATCTTAACCATATTAACGTCTGTTTCAGGGGTACTGGACAAAGTATTTGATGAACAATAAACCTTGTCCACAGTAACCCTTGGATCTTAACCATATTAACGTCTGTTTCAGGGGTACTGGACAAAGTATTTGATGAACAACAAACCTTGTCCACAGTAACCCTTGGATCTTAACCATATTAACGTCTGTTTCAGGGGTACTGGACAAAGTATTTGAACACAATAAACCTTGTCCACAGTAACCCTTGGATCTTAACCATATTAACGTCTGTTTCAGGGGTACTGGACAAAGTATTTGATGAACAATAAACCTTGTCCACAGTAACCCTTGGATCTTAACCATATTAACGTCTGTTTCAGGGGTACTGGACAAAGTATTTGATGAACAATAAACCTTGTCCACAGTAACCCTTGGATCTTAACCATATTAACGTCTGTTTCAGGGGTACTGGACAAAGTATTTGAACACAATATGGGACATTGTAATTTTCACCATGTGTTAAATGTCGTCAATAAAACAAATAGCTAATTATAATGTGTATGCATGAGTGTATGATAACAATTCAAATTGTAATATTATTTATAGTGCATCTGGTGTCAAATCTCCATTACCAAATTGTGTGAAAATGCAACACATGCAGCCACACAAATTTAAGACATTTCTGTACTCTCAGGTTCCCAGAGTATGATTAGTTATTAAGCCTTCTGCAGTTAGGGAACACACATGCATGTGCATACAGCAGTTTTTTGCTACATTAACAATCTTTTCTTTGCTTATTAGAGAGACATGTAGATGTTTGTCCACAGAGAACATGTGACCATGAATGCATCCCAAATCCTGAAGGTCACGTCTGTATATGTAACAGAAATTACCACCTGTTTATTGATGGAAGGTCTTGTGTCAAAGGTAATGTACAGTGCATGTTTAATAATTTATGTCAAATACCATTAGCATCAATCCATGTGAAGTGATGCATCCCCTCATGCATCGTTGAAAGCCAAGGTACCACATATATACTTACCCACATAAAGCGATCCAGACTACTATACCATTAGCATCAATCCATGTGAAGTGATGCATCCCCTCATGCATCGTTGAAAGCCAAGGTACCACATATATACTTACCCACATAAGTCGATCCAGACTACTATACCATTAGCATCAATCCATGTGAAGTCATGCATCCCCTCATGCATCGTTGAAAGCCAAGGTACCACATATATACTTACCCACATAAGTCGATCCAGACTACTATACCATTAGCATCAATCCATGTGAAGTCATGCATCCCCTCATGCATCGTTGAAAGCCAAGGTACCACATATATACTTACCCACATAAAGCGATCCAGACTACTATACCATTAGCATCAATCCATGTGAAGTCATGCATCCCCTCATGCATCGTTGAAAGCCAAGGTACCACATATATACTTACCCACATAAGTCGATCCAGACTACTATACCATTAGCATCAATCCATGTGAAGTCATGCATCCCCTCATGCATCGTTGAAAGCCAAGGTACCACATATATACTTACCCACATAAGTCGATCCAGACTACTATACCATTAGCATCAATCCATGTGAAGTGATGCATCCCCTCATGCATCGTTGAAAGCCAAGGTACCACATATATACTTACCCACATAAAGCGATCCAGACTACTATACCATTAGCATCAATCCATGTGAAGTCATGCATCCCCTCATGCATCCTCGCAAGCCAAGGTACCACATATATACTTACCCACATAAAGCGATCCAGACTACTAGCACCTTCTTTAGGAAATAAATGTGAAACAGTGATTATGTCCCTTACATTTTATCATCACTGACCAATCACATGGGGCTTAACTTTAGACAAGAAAGAAAGGGAGCTGTTCAAATCGTACCCAAAACAAAACCACCCACTTTTGGTCGAACCGTATCTAGTTCAAACAGCAGTTTGAAGAGAGTAAATAAACATTTGTTTAATGTCAATTTCGTTTGAAGAAGTTTAACCCTTATCGTGCCGTTGACGTGTATACACGTCAAGCGTCATCACAATGACGTCACTTTGCATTGTTTTCATTTAAAAATCGTTATCTAAATTAATTGTTGACATTTTTGTCAAAAACAAAGTAAGAAAATGTCAATAAATAGTCTTAGAATGACATATCCAAATATTTGCTAAATTGCTGTTGTACATCTTACGTTTTTTTTTAAACAAAAATGACCCGTCAAATGGCGCGTGCTATTGTTTGTTATTGTTTCTTGTCTTTTTGGTAGCGGTTTCTTTTATCTCTACAAAGTTGTCATAATATACTATTATATATGAACTACATTATGACAGTTGCATTAAATTAGAAAAAGTATCACTTTTAATGCCTAAAAAAGGTACAAACACAATCAAATAATTGTAATCCGACGGCATAAACAGTCGTCGAAAAGCGCCATTTCCCTGTTTCTATTTATAAACAACAGGTCATGTGACAGCACATTTCCCGCCATACAATTTGACAGCAGTAGTACACATTGCTTGCATGTGCGGCTAACTGTTTTCATTAATAATTACAACGTGGTTACTTATACTACAGCAGACGATATTCTAACTAACTATGTTTACTTGAACAGTTACGTCGACTATATGATCGAATACGCACATGTGCTCGGTGTTCGTCGTTGTTTTGTTGTGTGTTGTTTTTCTGCCAGTTTTTCCTTTTCAACATTCACATTAGTATTAATCACTACTGAGTGGATATATATTTGTTCTCATTTTTAAAAAATGAATTATAAATGATAGGTTATGAATATCTCCTGAAGTAGTCTGCAGAATACCGTGACCTACATTATTTTCAATAACCAATCACAAAACATTCTCGTTGCGTGTCACACATAATTATGTGGCGCCACCGGTTTTTTGTTTTTATTACTGTACCAGTCGCGGATCCAAGGATTTGGTGTGTGGGGAGGGGTGTGTGTGTGTGCCGTGCATGGCATTTTATGAATAAGCGTATATAAGCAGTGAATTTTTTGTAATAATGGTGGATGACAATCTTTTAAAAATCAGGCATGTGTGCAGGGATTTTAGGTAGGGGTGTCTGGAGAGCGAAGTTTATAGGGGATTTCTGCTCGAGCAGGGACCGGAAAGGGGGGGGGGGGGGGGGTCGACCCATTCCCTGCACACATATCTGCAAATGTTATACAGATAAATTAATCATCATGAGGTAAACTGTAGTTGTGTTGCACTGTTGGATCTACTGTATTTTTATAAATTTATTAGTACCAAAATCTAAAATTTGGGCGAATACGAGAGACATTCGGGCAAATTGAGCTGGCCTGAAACCTTTTCATCATGTACTAGTAGTTCCAACATTTCTCCTACAATACTAGTTGTAATTAAATCAATGTAAAATTGTGTAATGCTTCGTTTGAAACCCTATATTATATATAGCTGGTTAGCGGTAACGCTAAAACTAATAAAAAAAATTAGTTGGTGGTATTTTCGTTTAATTCGGGCACAAATTAGCCTGCCCTTCTCCCTCTCCCACCCCTACAAAACAAAACGGGATCCCGTACGCTTATGATTAGTACATCAGGCCTGTACGGTACCAATTGGTGTGGATGCGTCGGGGGTATACACACCCTTACCACGAGTTCCAATTTTTTTTCCATGCAACAGTTATCGACCGTTTTTTAGAACATCGACACGGTCCTTTTTCGTGTTACGCAACACCCCAAAAAAAATCGTGCGTTAACTATATGGACCTATATAAAATGTGAAAATTACAGTAGGATAATGGTTTGCAATAGATTCAGAGTAAGTTATCACGTTTTTTATTTTAAAAATACGGTAATAACTAAATTTTTTAAAATAACAATTAAAAAGAAAAACATTCCACGTACTTTAGCAGGGCGGACACTGTTGTGTAGGCAACGACCCGAAACATTGTTTTTGTCTCAAAAATCGTTAAACAAATTATTTAATGCAATTAAAATGTTGTATTCTGGATGTAATAATCACAAATCATAAAACGATCCTATATTGTTGATAAAAATATCAAAGAAAAATCGCAAAAACTTGGAAGTGTAGTTGACCTATATTATCGACCCTTGACCCAAATACATTACTTTGCGGGACCAACTGCCAGTGATTTCTTCTTCTTTCACTCCGTCAATAAACATGTCAGAAGAAGTTGCACAAATATAAATTCATGATTCCGATAATAATGTTTTAAACATTTACTTGTGTGACATCTCAAGTGACCTATTGCGGTATGGAGCACATTTTCTACGTCCGCTCGGACTACTGTGCGTCACGCGTTTCACGTTTTTGACTTTTTAATCAGTTCCAACTACATTGTGTGCCACACATAAACACATTCTGACCTCCCTCTCCATGGGCCTAAGCGACAGGGCACAAAATTAAAAAAATATATATATATGAATCGGCATAGGCCTAAGCGTACGGGCTCTCATTTTTGTTGGGCATGCAGGCACATTTCTGCCAGAGTTGAACGAAAATCCCTGAATCTAGATAACAACAATTATTATTCATATTAGCTTTACTGCCAAACAGCAGGGTCTCAGCTAACGGGTACAGGCAATGGTGTGTGTGTGTGTTTTATTTTTTATTTAACGACACCACTAGAGCACACTTATTAATCATCGGCTATTGGATGTCAAACATTTGGTAATTTTTACATACTAGTAGTCTTAGGAGAAAACCCCCAACATTTTTCCATTAGTAGCAAGACATCTTTTATATACACCATCCCAAAGACAGGATAGTTACCACAGCCTTTGATATACCAGTCATGGAGCATGGCTGAAACGAGAAATAGCCCAGTGAGCCCGCCGATGGGAATCAATCCCAAACCAACTGCGCTTTACCACTGGGCTGCATCCCTTCCATGCTGGTTTGGGAGGATGCATTTGGGGGGGGGGGGGGGGGGGGGGGGGGGTGTTATTAAAATAATAGGTTTATTTACTGATGTTTTAAGTGTGTAACTTTCCTGAAATGACTGCAAAATGGTGTCTTGCACCTTCCATGCTCATTGGTTCATTGTTTAAATCCTAGTTACAGCCCTGAAAAGCTATATAGGGTTGCAAATGAATCACTACATATTTTTACATGGATTACAACTAATACTGTGTCAGAGTAAAATGATGGAAATACATGGTTAAAAGGTTTTAGGCCAGCTCATTTGCCCGAAATGCTATACCTGGATAGTATTCAAATAATATATAAAGGCAAATAGATGACCAGTGTATATAACTTGTGAATGTCCCCTAGGTGGGGATGGAGGTCACAAGAGTTATATAGAAATTGCATATTCGTGACCCATTTCCTTGTGAATTTGGTCATTCTACCCCTCTCCTAAAGGTGGGGCACAAATAGGGGAAATTAAGCCAATTATCGTGTCCAGGAATACCATACAAATATCAATTTTGCGAATTTCGTTAAGGTCGTGTCCCCTACCCCCCCCCCCCCCCCCCCTCAGGTAGGAGACAAATTCATTAAACCATCTATCATATAGACAAATGCATTTAAACTATTATGTTTTCAGAAATACTAGACCATTTCCAACCAAATTTATTTGATAGTTGCTCTCACCCATGGAAAACCCAAAACCATGAATTTGGTCATTTTAATCCCCCTAGGAAAATGGGTGCTCCGCACTCCATGTGTTTGGTAGTTGTGGTCAGCAATTTACTCAGGTGACCGTTTAGATCTATTTTGTATCATGCATAAGTGTTTAACACTGGATACACATTATGTATACGGTACATATCGAATTTTAATTAGGGCTCACATGTTGATGTTTGTTTCTTTGGGTTTAAAACATTTTTTAGATGAATGGACAATTTTTTTTTTTTTTTTACAATTGTGACCGTGTGAAGCACTATGGCAAGTATCTTGTGTCGCAATAAATTACGGAAATGCATAAAATCCTTTTTACTATTTCTATTATTCTAATATCAGTGTCCAGGGTTTCTGCCAGAGGGTATGAAGGGTAAAATTATGTACCCTAAAATCTTGAGAATTAATGGATACGTTTTAATAATTTTTAGAATGATTATAGTAAGATAGCTGCTGCTTAAAGTGTGTACATGAAATACAGTGTCCAATTTAAAAAGATTCCAAACGTCATAACCACCTAGTAGCGGCAGTTATGATGTGGAGTTTTCAAGTACCCTCAAATTATTGATTACTGGTGTCCTTTACTTTTGACCGTATGACCCAAAAGTTGCATGCACACAGCAAATAGTATCCAGTTTTACATACCTTACCATGGTAACCAATAGTTTGCATTGGTTACCATGGTAACAGTTTCGATCTGGGTACCATGGTAACATATAGTTTTGAACTGATTACCATGGTAACAGAATTAATAAGCTTCATATATCTTTTCTACAGGCATAGTACAATTGTGTCACTATACATTGTTGTTTTTTCTCAGTCCTTGAAAATGATATTTTTTTAGAAATGTTCTGTTTTGCATTGGTTACCGTGGTAACAGAATTCACAATTTTCACCCATCTCTTGTAAACAGCTGGGAGCTTATTATTACATCATTATACAGTGATTTGTATTCAAATAAATTCATTTAAAACATTTCATATGGGAAACGGTTCCTCTTTTTGCATTGGTTACCATGGTAACAGAATTAATTATGTTCATTTGAAAATGACAGGAAGTGAAAGGGCATATACCTTTTTTTAAATCTTGTGTCATTTGACAAAGATATATAAAGTAATAGAGATAGTATACATATTTTTAGTGTCAAGTTACAAAAATGCGTTGATGGTAGTATGTGCATTTGACCCTATTATTCAAAAATAAAATTGGCTGTCTACTTAATTCTTTTTCTAAATCGAGTAGTATGGTTAATAGATCACACCATAGACTTAAATTAAAAGCAAAATATTAATTTTTAATTAAAGTTTTCATAATTATAAATGAAAATATGGTATATTGAAATTTGCAGGTGTTGCCATGGTAACATAAATAATATAACTGACTATAAAATGTTAGCCTTACGTAGGTGGATATTCTTAGTATATATGTGTGTAATTTCATGCTGAAATGTCAACTGATTTTAATAATATTACCAGAAATGTATAATAGTTAATGTTGGAAATTATGTTCATAATTTACAAAAATGTGTTGATAGCCGAATGCGCATCTGACTCTATTTTTCAGAAAAAACGTGGTTGTCAACTTAATTTTTTCTTTACATCAAGCAGTATGGTTAATAAATCACAGCATAGACTTAAATTAAAAGAAAAATATTAGTTTTTAATTAAAGTTTTCATAATTATTAATGAAAATATGGTATATTGAAATTTACAGGTGTTGCCATGGTAACATAAATAATATAACTGACTATAAAATGTTAGCGTTACGTAGGTGGATATTCTTAGTATATATGTGTGTAATTTCATGCTGAAATGTCAACTGATTTTAATAATATTACTAAAAATGTATAATAGTTAATGTTGGACATTATCTTCATAATTTACAAAAAAGCGTTGATGACAGTATGTGCATTGCACCCTATTATTCTGAAAAAAATGGCAGTCTGCTTAATTTTTTCTTTAAATCAATCACTATGCTTAATAAATCACAGCATACACTTAAATTAAAAAAAAAATAGTAGTGTTTTATTCATGTTTTCTTAATTATTAATGAAAAAATTGTATATTGAAATTTGCAGCTGTTGCCATGGTAACATAAATAAAATAACCATCTACAAAATGCTATCATTACGTAGGTGGATCATTATGGTATATATGGGTGTAATTTCATGTTAAAATGCCCATGGATTTTAATAAAATTACTAGAAATGTAGAACAGGTGAAAATTCTTTAAATTTAGCAAAAAGAATGCGGCAGGGTAAGGGTTAAGAATCATTATATATATAAAAATCTCCAAAATATCAAAAATTCCCACTCCTTTCATGAATTTCAAATGTCAACCTGTTCAATAATAATAATAATCTATAACAGAATTCGCTGGTTGGAAAATACATTACATATTATTAACAATTTAGTCTGACGTAAGACTATATGAATCTATAACAGAATTCACTGTTTGGAAAATACATTACATATTATTAACAATTTAGTCTGACGTACGGCTATATGAATCTATAACAGAATTCGCTGGTTGGAAAATCCATTACATATTATTAACAATTTAGTCTGACGTACGGCTATATGAATCTATAACAGAATTCGCTGGTTGGAAAATCCATTACATATTATTAACAATTTAGTCTGATGTACGGCTATATGAATCTATAACAGAATTCGCTGGTTGGAAAATCCATTACATATTATTAACAATTTAGTCTGACGTACGGCTATATGAATCTATAACAGAATTCGCTGGTTGAAAAATACATTACATATTATTCAGTGTTCGAGATTACATTTTTTTGCCAGTATCCCAGTTGGATACTAACATTTCAAAATCTGGTATCCCACCTGAAAATTTAGTATTATATGGCATCCCGGTGGGATACTGGGTTCTTGAAGTCTGGTATCCAAAATTAAATTCTGGTATCCCCGGGATATTGGGATACCGTTAATCTCTAACACTGTTATTAACTATTTAGTCTGACGTACGGCTATATGAATCTATAACAGAATTCGCTGTTTAGAAAATACATTACGTATTATTAACAATTTAGTCTGACGTAAGGCTATATGAATCTATAACAGAATTCACTATTTGGAAATATTGCTCATTTTATTAATTTATTGTTATAAACATCATGGTAAATTAAAACCTCGTACAAAATACATAATTACTACTTTTTGCATAATTTTATATTAATAAAAAATTAATAAAAGATATGGTTGGTACGTTTTGACAAAAAATGTACTGTAAAAGAAGTCTGGCTTCCCCCATTTACAATGACATGTATGATTGTATCTGTTTTCGTCTCTTTTTTTTTGTAGGGTATTTCTTTCCTTGTGGGAAATTAAGCACTACCTGAATCCCCATAAAAACTTTACTTACCCAAGTCTATAATCTTTCTGCATAATTTCCTGCACGTGTATATGCTACTGATTTAGGTTTTTTTTTATATATATAAAAAATACATTGAGGGGTTATACGTTTATAACTTTGTGCTGACATATTTCCAATTAAAAAGTCCATAAATACATAAAATAATGTTCATATGTGAAGGAATATGATTTATTTTGTAGTTTGTTTAGGCTTTATGATATTGTAGAGCAGTTAGTTTAAAATTATGCAAATATATAAATTACATGCATTTTATTGTTGTTAAAAACAAATCAGCTGTCACAATCAGTTTTTAATTTTTCAAAATTACCGTGACTTTCCACCATTGTTATTAAATAACTAAACACTTTTCCAATTCAAATATTATTCCCAGGTATTTCCCACAGAAAATGACAGTAAATTGGTCATATGTAGTCTCTATTAATCTGTTTCCATTTCAAGTTTTCTTAATTCCTGTCAGTGACATGTGCAATGTAGTGGGAAATATAAATGAATGAATGCATTATATATGATAACTTTATATGTCAACTTGTGTGATAATTTGAAGTGTTATTATGCCACTTCTTGATAACATCTTCATTGCTAGTATGATAACTATGTGGTGTTGCTGTATCCCGTATCAAATCCTGTAGACAACAATAATAACATATGTGGCTAAAACTCCTATTTGCAGTGTATCAATCGACATAAACGCCATGGTTATAAATACTACCACCCCTCGCCCTTAAAGTAAATCAGAAAAAATAGGGGGTCACTACCCTAGTTCCGCACAAAAATTTTGTACTTTTTTGTACAGGTACCCCATACATGTTTCAAGCACAACCTTCTGATAGCACACTACTAGTACCCCCACCCCATCCCCACTTTCAAATACACTCCACTGTCTCTCTCTCTTTCACACACACACACCATAACCTTCTGATAGCACACTACTAGTACCCCCACCCCATCCCCACTTTCAAATACACTCCGCTGTCTCTCTGTCTTTCACACACACACACCATAACCTTCTGATAGCACACTACTAGTACCCCCACCCCATCCCCACTTTCAAATACACTCCACTGTCTCTCTCTCTTTCACACACACACACCATAACCTTCTGATAGCACACTACTAGTACCCCCACCCCATCTCCACTTTCAAATACACTCCGCTGTCTCTCTGTCTTTCACACACACACCATAACCTTCTGATAGCACACTACTAGTACCCCCACCCCATCCCCACTTTCAAATACACTCCACTGTCTCTCTCTCTTTCACACACACACACCATAACCTTCTGATAGCACACTACTAGTACCCCCACCCCATCCCCACTTTCAAATACACTCCACTGTCTCTCTCTCTTACACACACACACACCATAACCTTCTGATAGCACACTACTAGTACCCCCACCCCATCCCCACTTTCAAATACACTCCGCTGTCTCTCTGTCTTTCACACACACACCACAACCTTTGATAGCACAATACTAGTACCCCCACCCATCCCCACTTTCAAATACACTCAGCTCTCTCTCTCTCTCTCTCTCTCTCTCTCTCTCTCTCTCTCTCTCTCTCTCTCTCTCTCTCTCTCTCTCTCTCACACACACCATAACCTTCTGATAGCACACTACTAGTACCCCCACCCCATCCCCACTTTCAAATACACTCCACTGTCTGTCTCTCTTTCACACACTCACCACAACCTTCTGATAGCACACTACTAGTACCCCCACCCCATCCCCACTTTCAAATACACTCCACTGTCTCTCTCTCTTTCACACACTCACCACAACCTTCTGATAGCACACTACTAGTACCCCCACCCCATCCCCACTTTCAAATACACTCCGCTGTCTCTCTGTCTTTCACACACACACACCATAACCTTCTAATAGCACACTACTAGTACCCCCACCCCATCCCCACTTTCAAATACACTCCACTGTCTCTCTCTCTTTCACACACACACACCATAACCTTCTGATAGCACACTACTAGTACCCCCACCCCATCCCCACTTTCAAATACACTCCGCTGTCTCTCTGTCTTTCACACACACACCACAACCTTCTGATAGCACACTACTAGTACCCCCACCCCATCCCCACTTTCAAATACACTCCGCTGTCTCTCTCTCTCTCTCTCTCTCTCTCTCTCTCTCTCTCTCTTTCACACACACACACACACCACAACCTTTTAACTGTCAGCACACTACTAGTACCCCCACCCCATCTCCACTTTCAAATACACTCTACTGTCTCTCTCTCTCTCTCTTTCACACACACACACACCACAACCTTTTAACTGTCAGCACACTACTAGTACCCCCACCCCATCTCCACTTTCAAATACATCTACTGTCTCTCTCTCTCTCTCTTTCACACACACACACACCACAACCTTTTAACTGTCAGCACACTACTAGTACCCCCACCCCATCTCCACTTTCAAATACACTCCACTGTCTCTCTCTCTTTCACACACACACACCACAACCTTTTAACTAACAGCACACTACTAGTACCCCCACCCCATCTCCACTTTCAAATACACTCTGCTGTCTCTCTCTCTCTCTCTTTCACACACAACACACACCACAACCTTTTAACTAAACAGCACACTACTAGTACCCCACCCCATCTCCACTTTCAAATACACTCTGCTGTCTCTCTCTCTTTCACACACACACCACAACCTTCTGATAGCACACTACTAGTACCCCCACCCCATCCCCACTTTCAAATACACTCCACTGTCTCTCTCTCTTTCACACACTCACCCACAACCTTCTGATAGCACACTACTAGTACCTCCCCCCCACCCATCCCCACTTTCAAATACACTCCGCTGTCTCTCTGTCTTTCACACACACACACCATAACCTTCTAATAGCACACTACTAGTACCCCCACCCCCATCCCCACTTTCAAATACACTCCACTGTCTCTCTCTCTTTCACACACACACACCATAACCTTCTGATAGCACACTACTAGTACCCCCACCCATCCCCACTTTCAAATACACTCCGCTGTCTCTCTGTCTTTCACACACACACACCACAACCTTCTGATAGCACACTACTAGTACCCCCACCCCATCCCCACTTTCAAATACACTCCGCTGTCTCTCTCTCTCTCTCTCTCTCTCTCTCTCTCTCTCTCTCTCTCTCTCTCTCTTTCACACACACACACACACACCACAACCTTTTATCTGTCAGCACACTACTAGTACCCCCACCCCATCTCCACTTTCAAATACACTCTACTGTCTCTCTCTCTCTCTCTTTCACACACACACACACACCACAACCTTTTAACTAACAGCACACTACTAGTACCCCCACCCCATCTCCACTTTCAAATACACTCTGCTGTCTCTCTCTCTTTCACACACACACCACAACCTTCTGATAGCACACTACTAGTACCCCCACCCCATCCCCACTTTCAAATACACTCCACTGTCTCTCTCTCTTTCACACACTCACCACAACCTTCTGATAGCACACTACTAGTACCCCCACCCCATCTCCACTTTCAAATACACTCCGCTGTCTCTCTGTCTTTCACACACACACCACAACCTTCTGATAGCACACTACTAGTACCCCCACCCCATCCCCACTTTCAAATACACTCCGCTGTCTCTCTCTCTCTCTCTCTGTCTCTCTCTCTTTCTCTCTCTTTCACACACACACACACACCACAACCTTTTAACTGTCAGCACACTACTAGTACCCCCACCCCATCTCCACTTTCAAATACACTCTACTGTCTCTCTCTCTCTCTCTTTCACACACACACACACACACCACTAAACCTTTTAACTAACAGCACACTACTAGTACCCCCACCCCATCTCCACTTTCAAATACACTCCACACTGTCTCTCTCTCTTTCACACACTCACTTCTGATCACAACCTTCTGATAGCACACTACTAGTACCCCCACCCCATCTCCACTTTCAAAATACACTCCGCTGTCTCTCTGTCTTTCACACACACACCACAACCTTCTGATAGCACACTACTAGTACCCCCACCCCATCCCCACTTTCAAATACACTCCGCTGTCTCTCTCTCTCTCTCTCTCTCTCTCTCTCTCTCTCTCTCTTTCACACACACACACACACCACAACCTTTTAACTGTCAGCACACTACTAGTACCCCCACCCCATCTCCACTTTCAAATACACTCTACTGTCTCTCTCTCTCTCTCTTTCACACACACACACACCACAACCTTTTAACTAACAGCACACTACTAGTACCCCCACCCCATCTCCACTTTCAAATACACTCTGCTGTCTCTCTCTCTCTCTCTTTCACACACACACACACCACAACCTTTTAACTAACAGCACACTACTAGTACCCCCACCCCATCACCACTTTCAAATACACTCCACTGTCTCTCTCTCTTTCACACACACACACACAACCTTTTAACTAACAGCACACTACTAGTACCCCCACCCCATCTCCACTTTCAAATACACTCTACTGTCTCTCTCTCTCTCTCTTTCACACACACACACACCACAACCTTTTAACTAACAGCACACTACTAGTACCCCCACCCCATCTCCACTTTCAAATACACTCTGCTGTCTCTCTCTCTTTCACACACACACCACAACCTTCTGATAGCACACTACTAGTACCCCCACCCCATCCCCACTTTCAAATACACTCCACTGTCTCTCTCTCTTTCACACACTCACCACAACCTTCTGATAGCACACTACTAGTACCCCCACCCCATCTCCACTTTCAAATACACTCCGCTGTCTCTCTGTCTTTCACACACACACCATAACCTTTTAACTGACAGCACACTACTAGTACCCCCACCCCATCCCCACTTTCAAATACACTCCACTGTCTCTCTCTCTCTTTCACACACTCACCACAACCTTCTGATAGCACACTACTAGTACCCCCACCCCATCTCCACTTTCAAATACACTCTGCTGTCTCTCTCTCTTTCACACACACACACACCACAACCTTCTGATAGCACACTACTAGTACCCCCACCCCATCTCCACTTTTAAATACACTCCGCTGGCTCTGTACATAAATTAAAAAAAGTGTGTTGTTTCTAAAACACTTTTTCTTTTAGTTTTGTAAAATTATTGATTAAAAATAAATAAATTAATTAATCAATTAATAATCGACAACAAACATGATCAATGCCACCAAAACCCTCCCCCTCACCAAAAAGCAGTGAATAAAACACACAAATAAACAAATGTCCACATAACATACATGTACATAAAAGGAAGAAAATATAATATTTCAACTAGATTTTATTCAAATAATATATAAATATTTTTTTTTTTTTAAATCCACACACTGAGAAGGGATAGGTTTTTGGCAATGACATACAAACGTCTCGTTTTCCAGCAATTCACTGTTTGTTTTGTTTTTTGTTGTATTTTGTCATATACTAGATCTGTTATGCAGTCCAGACATTCTTTGTGCAATGCCTCATCGTCTGAAAAAATATGACCACCTTTTCTGTTCGTACAATGGTGGACAAAGTAACATTATACACGACCAGTGGCTTCAAATCATACTACCGAACAGCTGTTTAAAGCGAGTCTATAGGGTGTATAGTAACGACATGGCCTCTAAGGGGGAGATAATTTCTGGACCTTCGCCATTGCCCACGGCAATCGGCAACGCCGTGGAGTTTGCCGTGGAGTTTTTAATTCTCCATGGCACTTTCTTGCCTTGGACTATATTCAGGGTTTTTTCAATGACATGTTTTTTGTGTTTTTTCAATGACACGTTTTTTGTGTTTTTTCAATGACACGTTTTTTGTTTTTTCTCAATGACATGTTTTTTGTTTGGTTTTTTCAATGACATGTTTTTTGTGTTTTTTCAATGGCATGTATTTTTGTGGGTTTTTTCAATATCATGTTTTTTGTGTTTTTTCAATGACATGTTTTTTTTGGGTTTTTCAATGACATGTTTTTGGGGTTTTTTCTATGACATGTTTTGGGTTTTTTTTCAATGACATGTTTTTTGGGTTTTTTAAATGACATGTTTTTTGTGTTTTTTCAATGACATGTTTTTTTGTGTTTTTTCAATGACATGTTTTTGGGTTTTTTTCAATGGCATGTTTTTTGTGTTTTTTCAATGACATGTTTTTTGTGTTTTTTCAATGACATGTTTTTTGTGTTTTTTCAATGACATGTTTTTTGTGTTTTTTCTATGACATGTTTTTTTGTGTTTTTTCAATGACATGTTTTTTGTGTTTTTTCTATGACATGTTTTTTTGTGTTCAATGACATGTTTTTTTGTTTTTTTCAATGACATGTTTTTGGGGTTTTTTGCCGTGGACATTTTCTTAATTGCAGGGGTTGGATTTATATTATTTAAAAAAAAAATATTTTGTGAGTGACTTCGTCTCGTCTCAAAATCCAAACACAGTGATATTATTCCCCAACCATTGATAAAATACAATAAAGTTACAGTGAATGTTAATTTATTAATTTAATATAAAATGCTATTAAAAATTTTACATACAAAGAGCTAAGCATGCAGAAGCAAATTAAGTCATGTTATATAGTCACGTGATTACTTGTTATTGCAGATGTGTTTCGTGGGCGTTTTATTAACGTAGTTATGAACCATGTGGATAATAAATGTATAGTATGCTCTCTCTTTAACAGATGTTCAACCTCAGTGGCAGGGTCCTAAGCTATTGGCTGTGAACTACCCTATATTTAAAAATACGATAGAGTTTCTTCCAATGCCACCTACATATTATGAGTTTTTTCCTCGGAGAATGGAATTCAGTAAAGCAGCCGAGACTTGCAGAGAGCATGGGGGATATCTGCCATCCATTCATACGATTTTTGAGCATAGATTGATGTACTCGGATCTTATGCGCCATTCTACCTGCACTAAATGGTTTATAGGTAGGTATTTATTCTAATTACACTATTATTTGCAGATTCAATTGTAAATATGGATGCATCAAGGTTACATGGTTTGCTTATATGGTATGCTTTTTGCCACATCTGATGGTACGTGGTTAACTGTTGTAGGAGAAAAACTACCATACTTTTAGTTTTCTAAATTTTCTTTTGTTTTTTTCCTACGCAATAAAAGTCCAAAATTTAAGTCAACATCTGTAAATTTTATTCAAATGAAACATATTCAGAACAAAATGATGAATATTACAGCCTGCAGAAATACACTTGTCCACTCACCCTAAAGAGGCAAAAATGCTGCTGGGTGAGTCAGAACCAAACCCACTACTGGCACTATATCTGCCGGGAGATTTATAATTTTGTGTTTCGTGGTATTGATGTCATATTGTCTGCATGATGATCCCCCTCAAAAACATTCTGATCTCTGTCCGTCATGCTACATCAAGAACCACCACCACATCCCAGGAACATACTGCTCTCTATCCGTCATGCTACATCATGAACCACCACCACATCCCAGGAACAACGTGCTCTCTATCCGTCATGCTACATCCCAGGAACATCATGCTCTCTATCCGTCATACTACATTACGAACCACCACCACATCCCAGGAACATCGTGCTCTCTGTCCGTCATGCTACATCACGAAATCTGTCATGCTACATCACGAACCACCACCACATCCCAGGAACATTGTGCTCTCTATCCGTCATGCTACATTCCAGGAACATTGTGCTGTCTATCCGTCATGCTACATCACGAACCACCACCACATCCCAGGAACATCGTGCTCTCTATCCATCATGCTACATCACAAAATCCGTCGTGCTACATCACGAACCACCACCACATCCCAGGAACATCGTACTCTCTATCGGTCATGCTACATCACGAAATCCGTCATGCTACATCACAAACCACCACCACATCCCACGAACATCGTGCTGTCTATCCGTCATGCTACATCACGAAATCCGTCATGCTACGTCACAAACCACCACCACATCCCAGGAACATCGTGCTGTCTATCCGTCATGCTACATCACGAACCACCACCACATCCCAGGACAAACATGCTTTCTATCTGTCGTGCTACATCCCAGGAACATCGTGCTCTCTATCCGTCATGCTACATCACGAACCACCACCACATCCCTGGAACATCGTGCTCTCTATCCGTCATGCTACATCACGAACCACCACCACATCCCAGGAACATCGTGCTGTCTATCCGTCATGCTACATCACGAACGACCACCACATCCCAGGAAAATCTTGCTCTCTATCCATCATGCTACATCCCAGGAACATCGTGCTCTCTATCCGTCATGCTACATCACGAACCACCACCACATCCCAGGAACATCGTGCTCTCTATCCGTCATGCTACATCACAAAATCCGTCGTGCTACATCACGAACCACCACCACATCCCAGGAACATCGTACTCTATCGGTCATGCTACATCACGAAATCCGTCATGCTACATCACAAACCACCACCACATCCCAGGAACATCGTGCTGTCTATCCGTCATGCTACATCACGAACCACCACCACATCCCAGGACAATCGTGCTCTCTATCCGTTATGCTACATCCCAGGAACATCGTGCTCTCTATCCGTCATGCTACATCACGAACCACCACCACATCCCAGGAACATCGTGCTGTCTATCCGTCATGCTACATCACGAACCACCACCACATCCCAGGACAATCGTGCTCTCTATCCGTTATGCTACATCCCAGGAACATCGTGCTCTCTATCCGTCATGCTACATCACGAACCACCACCACATCCCAGGAACATCGTGCTCTCTATCCGTCATTCTGCATCACGAACCACCACCACATCCCAGGAACATCGTGCTCTCAATCCGTCATGCTACATTACGAACCACCACCACATCCCAGGAACATCGTGCTCTCTATCCATCATCATGCCACATCACGAACCACCACCACATCCCAGGAACATCGTGCTCGTAAACTGTCATGCTACATCACGAACCACCACCACATCCCAGGAACATCGTGCTCGTAAACTGTCATGCTACATCACGAACCACCACCACATCCCAGGAACATCGTGCTCTCTATCCGTCATGCTACATCACGAACGACCACCACATCCCAGGAAAATCTTGCTCTCTATCCATCATGCTACATCCCAGGAACATCGTGCTCTCTATCCGTCATGCTACATCACGAACCACCACCACATCCCAGGAACATCGTGCTCTCTATCCGTCATGCTACATCACAAAATCCGTCGTGCTACATCACGAACCACCACCACATCCCAGGAACATCGTACTCTATCGGTCATGCTACATCACGAAATCCGTCATGCTACATCACAAACCACCACCACATCCCAGGAACATCGTGCTGTCTATCCGTCATGCTACATCACGAACCACCACCACATCCCAGGACAATCGTGCTCTCTATCCGTTATGCTACATCCCAGGAACATCGTGCTCTCTATCCGTCATGCTACATCACGAACCACCACCACATCCCAGGAACATCGTGCTCTCTATCCGTCATTCTGCATCACGAACCACCACCACATCCCAGGAACATCGTGCTCTCAATCCGTCATGCTACATTACGAACCACCACCACATCCCAGGAACATCGTGCTCTCTATCCATCATCATGCCACATCACGAACCACCACCACATCCCAGGAACATCGTGCTCGTAAACTGTCATGCTACATCACGAACCACCACCACATCCCAGGAACATCGTGCTCGTAAACTGTCATGCTACATCACGAACCACCACCACATCCCAGGAACATCGTGCTCTCTATCCATCATGCTACATTACGAAATCCGTCATGCTACATCACGAACCACCACCACATCCCAGGAACATCGTGCTCTCTATCCGTCATGCTACATCACGAACCAACACCACATCCCAGGAACATCGTGCTCTCTATTTGTCATGCTACATCACAAACCGCCACCACATCCCAGGAACATCGTGCTCTCTATCCGTCATGCTACATCACGAACCACCACCACATCCCAGGAACATCATGCTCTCTATCCATCATGCTACATCACGAACCACCCGTCTCAGGAACATCGTGCTCTCTATCCATCATGCTATATCACGAACCACCCCACTCTCAGGAATATTGTGCTCTCTATCCATCATTCTGCTTCATGAACCACCCCCCTCTCAGGAATATTGTGCTCTCTATCCATCATTCTGCTTCATGAACCACCCCCCTCTCACGAATATTGTGCTCTCTATCCATCATTCTGCATCACGAACCACCCCCTCTCAGGAATATTGTGCTATCAATCCATCATTCTGCATCACGACCCCCCCCCCCCCCCCCCCCCCCCCCCTCAGGAATATTGTGCTCTCTATCCATCATTCTGCACCATGAACCACCACCCCCCTGTCAGGAATATTGTGCTCTCTATCCATCATTCTGCATCAGGAACCACCACCACATCCCAGGAACATCGTGCTTTCTATCCGTCAAGCTACATCACGAACTACCCGTCTCAGGAACATCATGCCCTCTATCCGTCATGCTACATCACAAACCACCACCACATCCCAGGAACATTGTGCTCTCTCCGTCATGCTACATCACGAACCACCACCACATCCTAGGAACATTGTGCTCTCTATCCGTCATTCTGCATCACGAACCACCACCACATCCCAGGAACATCGTGCTCTCAATCCGTCATGCTACATTACGAACCACCACCACATCCCAGGAACATCGTGCTCTCTATCCATCATCATGCCACATCACGAACCACCACCACATCCCAGGAACATCGTGCTCGTAAACTGTCATGCTACATCACGAACCACCACCACATCCCAGGAACATCGTGCTCGTAAACTGTCATGCTACATCACGAACCACCACCACATCCCAGGAACATCGTGCTCTCTATCCGTCATGCTACATCACGAACGACCACCACATCCCAGGAAAATCTTGCTCTCTATCCATCATGCTACATCCCAGGAACATCGTGCTCTCTATCCGTCATGCTACATCACGAACCACCACCACATCCCAGGAACATCGTGCTCTCTATCCGTCATGCTACATCACAAAATCCGTCGTGCTACATCACGAACCACCACCACATCCCAGGAACATCGTACTCTATCGGTCATGCTACATCACGAAATCCGTCATGCTACATCACAAACCACCACCACATCCCAGGAACATCGTGCTGTCTATCCGTCATGCTACATCACGAACCACCACCACATCCCAGGACAATCGTGCTCTCTATCCGTTATGCTACATCCCAGGAACATCGTGCTCTCTATCCGTCATGCTACATCACGAACCACCACCACATCCCAGGAACATCGTGCTCTCTATCCGTCATTCTGCATCACGAACCACCACCACATCCCAGGAACATCGTGCTCTCAATCCGTCATGCTACATTACGAACCACCACCACATCCCAGGAACATCGTGCTCTCTATCCATCATCATGCCACATCACGAACCACCACCACATCCCAGGAACATCGTGCTCGTAAACTGTCATGCTACATCACGAACCACCACCACATCCCAGGAACATCGTGCTCGTAAACTGTCATGCTACATCACGAACCACCACCACATCCCAGGAACATCGTGCTCTCTATCCATCATGCTACATTACGAAATCCGTCATGCTACATCACGAACCACCACCACATCCCAGGAACATCGTGCTCTCTATCCGTCATGCTACATCACGAACCAACACCACATCCCAGGAACATCGTGCTCTCTATTTGTCATGCTACATCACAAACCGCCACCACATCCCAGGAACATCGTGCTCTCTATCCGTCATGCTACATCACGAACCACCACCACATCCCAGGAACATCATGCTCTCTATCCATCATGCTACATCACGAACCACCCGTCTCAGGAACATCGTGCTCTCTATCCATCATGCTATATCACGAACCACCCCACTCTCAGGAATATTGTGCTCTCTATCCATCATTCTGCTTCATGAACCACCCCCCTCTCAGGAATATTGTGCTCTCTATCCATCATTCTGCTTCATGAACCACCCCCCTCTCACGAATATTGTGCTCTCTATCCATCATTCTGCATCACGAACCACCCCCTCTCAGGAATATTGTGCTATCAATCCATCATTCTGCATCACGACCCCCCCCCCCCCCCTCAGGAATATTGTGCTCTCTATCCATCATTCTGCACCATGAACCACCACCCCCCTGTCAGGAATATTGTGCTCTCTATCCATCATTCTGCATCAGGAACCACCACCACATCCCAGGAACATCGTGCTTTCTATCCGTCAAGCTACATCACGAACTACCCGTCTCAGGAACATCATGCCCTCTATCCGTCATGCTACATCACAAACCACCACCACATCCCAGGAACATTGTGCTCTCTCCGTCATGCTACATCACGAACCACCACCACATCCTAGGAACATTGTGCTCTCTATCCATCATGCACATCACGAACCACCCGTCTCAGGAACATTGTGCTCTCTATCCATCATGCACATCACGAACCACCCGTCTCAGGAACATCGTGCTCTCTATCTATCATGCTACATCACGAACCACCACCACATCCCAGGAACATCATGCTCTCTGTCCGTCATGCTACATCACGAACCACCACCCCTCTCAGGAATATAGTGGTATCTATCCATCATTCTGCATCACAAACCACCCCCCTCTCAGGAATATTGTGCTCTCTATCCATCATTCTGCATCACAAACCACCCCCGTCTCAGGAATATTATGAACCACCCCCCTTCTCAGGAATATTTTGCTCTCTATCCATCATTCTGCATCAGGAACCACTAGCCCCCCTCAGGAATATTGTGCTCTCTATCCATCATTCTGCATCATGAACCACCCCCCTCTCAGGAATATTATGAACCATTCCCCTCTCAGGAATATTGTACTCTCTATCCATCATTCTGCATCAGGAACCACTAGCCCCCCTCAGGAATATTATGAACCACAACCCCCCTAAGGAATATTGTGCTCTCTATCCATCATTCTGCATCATGAACCACCCCCCCCCCCTCTCAGGAATATTGTGCTCTCTATCCATCATTCTGCATCAGGAACCACTAGCCCCCCCCCCCCCCCCCCTCAGGAATATTATGAACCACCACCCCCCTATGGAATATTGTGCTCTCTATCCATCATTCTGCTTCACGAACCACCCATCTCAGGAACATCGTGCTCTCTATCCGTCATGCTACATCACGAACCACCACCACATCCCAGGAACATCGTGCTCTCTATCCATCATGCTACATCACGAACCACCCGTCTCAGGAACATCGTGCTCTCTATCCATCATTCTGCATCAGAAACCACCATCCCTCTCAGGAATATTGTGCTCTCTATCCATCATTTTGCATCATGAACCACCCCCCTCTCAGG
The DNA here is from genome assembly GCF_016097555.1 of Gigantopelta aegis. Lineage (NCBI taxonomy): Eukaryota > Metazoa > Mollusca > Gastropoda > Neomphalida > Peltospiridae > Gigantopelta > Gigantopelta aegis. The sequence continues at coordinate 90,706,438 of NC_054708.1, forward strand.
AATATTGTGCTCTCTATCCATCATTCTGCATCATGAACCACCCCCCTCTCAGGAATATTGTGCTCTCTAGCCATCATTCTGCATCATGAACCACCCCCCTCTCAGGAATATTGTGCTCTCTATCCATCATTCTCCTTCATGAACCACCCCCCTCTCAGGAATATTATGAACCACCCCCCTCTCAGGAATATTATGAACCACCACCCCTCAGGAATATTGTGAACCATCACCCCCTCAGGAATATTGTGCTCTCTATCCATCATGCTATATCACGAACCACCCCCCCCTCTCAGGAATATTGTCCTATCTATCCATCATTCTGCATCACGAACCACCCCCCCCCCCCCCCCCAGGAATATTGTGCTCTCTATCTATCATTCTGCATCAGGAACCACTAGCCCCTCTCAGGAATATTGTGCTCTCTATCCATCATTCTGCATCAGGAACCACCCCCCTCTCAGGAATATTGTGCTCTCCATCCATCATTCTGCACCATGAACCACCCCCCTCTCAGGAATATTGTGCTCTCTATCCATCATTTTGCATCATGAACCACCCCCCTCTCAGGAATATTGTGCTCTCTATCCATCATGCTACATCAGGAACCATCACCCCTCTCAAGAATATTGTGCTCTCTATCCGTCATTTTGCATCATGAACCACCCCCTCTCAGGAATATTGTGCTCTATCCATCATTCTGCACCATGAACCACCCCCCTCTCAGGAATATTGTGCTCTCTATCCATCATTCTGCATCATGAACCACCCCCTCTCAGGAATATTGTGCTCTCTATCCATCATTTTGCATCAGGAACCACCCCCCCCTCTCAGGAATATTGTGCTCTCTATCGTTCATTATGCATCATGAACCACCCGTCTCAGGAACATCGTACTCTCTATCCATCATGCTACATCATGAACCACCACCACATCCCAGGAACATCGTGCTCTCTATCCGTCATGCTACATCACGAACTACCCATCTCAGGAACATCATGCCCTATATCCATCATGCTACATTACGAACCACCACGACATCCCAGGAACATCGTGCTCTCTATCTGTCATGCTACATCACGAACCACCACCACATCCCAGGAACATCGTGCTATCTATCTGTCATGCTACATCACGATCCACCCCCTCTCAGGAATATTGTGCTATCTGTCCATCATTCTGCATCATGAACCACCCCCTCTCAGGAATATTGTGCTCTATCCATCATTCTGCATCATGAACCACCCCCCTCTCAGGAATATTGTGCTCTATCCATCATTCTGCATCATGAACCACCCCCCTCTCAGGAATATTGTGCTCTCTATCCATCATTCTGCATCAGAAACCACCATCCCTCTCAGGAATATTGTGCTCTCTATCCATCATTTTGCATCATGAACTACCCCCCTCTCAGGAATATTGTGCTCTCTATCCATCATTCTGCATCATGAACCACCCCCCTCTCAGGAATATTGTGCTCTCTATCCATCATTTTGCATCAGGAACCACCCCCCTCTCAGGAATATTGTGCTCTCTATCGTTCATTCTGCATCACGAACCACCCGTCTCAGGAACATCGTGCTCTCTATCCATCATGCTACATCACGAACCACCACCACATCCCAGGAACATCGTGCTCTCTATCCGTCATGCTACATCACGAACCACCACCACATCCCAGGAACATTGTGCTCTCTATCCGTCATGCTACATCACGAACTACCCATCTCAGGAACATCATGCCCTATATCCGTCATGCTACATTATGAACCACCACATCCCAGGAACATTGTGCTCTCTATCCGTCATGCTACATCACGAACCACCATCACATCCCAGGAACATCGTGCTCTCTATCCGTCATGCTACATCACGAACCACCAGCACATCCCAGGAACATCATGCCCTCTATCCGTCATGGTACATCACGAACCACCACCACATCCCAGGAACATCGTGCTCTCTATCCATCTTGCTACATAATGAACCACCCATCTCAGGAACATCGTGCTCTCTATCCATCATTCTATATCACGAACCATCCGTCTCAGGAACATCGTGCTCTCTATCCATCATGCTACATCATGAACCACCTGTCTCACGAACATCGTGCTCTCTATCCATCATGCTACATCACGAACCATCCGTCTCAGGAACATCGTGCTGTCTATCCATCATGCTACATCATGAACCACCCGTCTCAGGAACATCGTGCTCTCTAACCATCATGCTACATCACGAACCACCCGTCTTAGGAACATCGTGCCCTCTATCCACCATGCTACATTACGAACCATCCATCTCAGGAACATCGTGCTCTCTATCCATCATGCTACATCATGAACCACCCATCTCAGGAACATCGTGCTCTCTATCCATCATGCTACATATCGAACCAGACATCCTGGCTAAAGTGAAATCCATGCCTTGCTTTTCTCGAAAAAATAAGTAAACGGACAGCCTGGTTTGCATAGAACTGCTACCCTGGTGTGGCCTGTGGTTTTACATACATGGCATAGAACAACTACCCTGGTGTGGCCTGTGTTTTTACATACATGGCATAGAACTGCTACCTTGGTGTGGCCTGTGGTTTTCCATACATGGCATAGAACTGCTACCTGGTGTGGCCTGTGTTTTTACATACATGGCATAGAACAACTACCCTGGTGTGGCCTGTGTTTTTACATACATGGCATAGAACTGCTACCTTGGTGTGGCCTGTGGTTTTCCATACATGGCATAGAACTGCTACCTGGTGTGGCCTGTGTTTTTACATACATGGCATAGAACTGCTACCCTGGTGTGGCCTGTGTTTTTACATACATGGCATGGACTGCTACCCTGGTGTGGCCTGTGTTTTTCCATACATGGCATAGAACTGCTACCCTGGTGTGGCCTGTGTTTTTCCATACATGGCATAGAACTGCTAGCCTGGTGTGGCCTTTGTTTTTACATACATGGCATAGAACTGCTACCCTGGTGTGGCCTGTGTTTTTACATACATGGCATGGAACTGCTACCCTGGTGTGGCCTGTGTTTTTACATACATGGCATGGAACTGCTACCCTGGTGTGGCCTGTGTTTTTACATACATGGCATGGAACTGCTACCCTGGTGTGGCCTGTGTTTTTACATATATGGCACTCAACCCAAGGAAACACCAAAATCTCTCTGTTCTGCTATTTAAATTCGAAACTAATGTTTTTACATTGACTATTCTGCCTAAATATATTGAACACAAATTAACTAAAAACTATTCTGCCTAAATATATTGATCACAAATTGACTAAAAACTATTCTGCCTAACTATATTGAACACAAATTAACTAAAAACTATTCTGCCTACATATATTGAACACAAATTAACTAAAAACTATTCTGCCTACATATATTGAACACAAATTAACTAAAAACTATTCTGCCTAACTATATTGAACACAAATTAACTAAAAACTATTCTGCCTAACTATATTGAACACAAATTAACTAAAAACTATTCTGCCTAACTATATTGAACACAAATTAACTAAAAACTATTCTGCCTAACTATATTGAACACAAATTAACTAAAAACTATTCTGCCTACATATATTGAACACAAATTAACTAAAAACTATTCTGCCTAACTATATTGAACACAAATTAACTAAAAACTATTCTGCCTAAATATATTGAACACAAATTAACTAAAAAACTGCCTGGGTATCTGAGAATGGGTTTGCCGTTCAAAACACTCAAATATTTCATACCAATCCTGAGATATGATTTTTTTTTAATTTTGTCACTACAAATTGTATTTTTACCCCGAAATGGCTGTTGTCATGGTAACCGTTGAGAAAATGTTTGAATAAATGGTATTTAAACAAAAATCAAACCAGGTACTGGTGATAATATTAACATTTTGACTTTTTTAATTGTTTTCCAGCTGTACAAACCCTCTTTGTAAGGTATATTTCTTAAAATGCGATTTTCCCATCCAATAGCCGATGATAAATGAATCAATGTGCTTTAGTGGTGGTGTTAAACAAACAGACTTTAACACTTGTTTCCTGTTTATATTGTTAAAAAGTTTGTAACTGAAGCATGAATTGAATATTGTATTGTAAAAGATTACAAGCTGTGCCACAAAATGTCTAACCTGGGTAGCCATTATTCAAATCAATTATAGCAAGTGAAAAGAAAGAAATCAGTTTCCATGGCAACCAGTCATCAATGGCACCTAAGGAATATCAATGAATGAACATCACTTTGCAATGGATTTTTACCGATATACTTAATTTTGACAGCTTTTGGTGATGTAAGGAAATCTCAAAATCACACTTTTCTGCCATTTTCATAAAAGTGGAATTTCGAAACTGACGTTTTTACCCCAAAATTGACTATAGTAGTCTGCCTAAATATATGGTACACCAATGTAATTAAATAAAAACTTTCTGGCGATCTCACAATGGGTTTGTCATTGAAAACACCAAAATATTTTATTCAAGTTCTGATATGTGAATTTTTATTTTATTGTGAAATTTTGTCACTAAAAACATATTGTTTACCCCAAAATAGCCGTTGCCATTGAGAAAAAGGTTAAATAAATGGTATAAACAAATCTACAATTGCACTGGTCACAATTTCCACTTTTTGCATTTTTGTTCTAGATGTACGTTCCGTTTTTAAAAGGTAAGTTTCACAAAATGTGATTTTACCCCCAAAACACATATAGCACCCAAAAAAGATATAAAACTACCACATGGGAATGTCCATCATATTCATAAATGTGCCCAAGGCGATGTTCTATCCCAAAAAAATGTATTGAGCCTCTTTCTCTCGAAATGGTACCGACAAGTCCATGGACTAACATGATTATTAGTGAAGTTAATAAGAAATATAGCTAGAGATCAAACCAAAATAAATATAACACACCCCCAAAAAAACAATTAAAACCCCCTACAAAAACAGAAACAAACAAACAAACAAATGAAATGATAGATCAGATGAAACCCAGGAATGCTACAACATCAACAATTTTTAATTGACATGTATAAAAATGGATTATCATTATCTTCTTTTTGGATGTAAATACAATAGAATCTTATTTCAGTTGAGTTGTATTGTAGGATGGCTCACAACATGATCATTCAGTTATGTTGCATTGTGTAATATGGGCTAGACTTAAGATTGATCTATTCGACGTGAGCTGAGGTCAGTGATTTTTCTTACTTGTACTGTGTTTCAGGTCTAAGCGGGACGTCTCTGATGCACAGTGCCTGGCACGATGGCTCCTGGGTTGACTTTGCGCTGTTTGAGGGAACAGTGCCTGAAGATACATATGAGGAGCAAGTGGTTTTTATGGACAAGGAACTATTTTACATGTGGAATTATGGTCCGGTTTCCACAACACAAGGCTGCTTTGTGTGCCAGTATAAGCAACCGGGTTTGTACACATTTTGGAACGTTTTGCTAATCGATCATGGTGTTTCCCTGAACCTTGCAAGCCTTCAAAAAAAATGTTAAATTTTTTTAAAATTTTTTTATTTGATAAATCTGAAAGTAATTTATGTGAATGCTGCAAATAAAATAAATGCATCATTTGTTTGAGACTATAACAACAGTAGTCCGATATCCTGGACATACCAGGATTTTGATTTTGTTTGCCAGACTATAACAACAGTAGTCCGATATCCTGGACATACCAGGATTTTGATTTTGTTTGCCAGACTATAACAACAGTAGTCCGATATCCTGGACATACCAGGATTTTGATTTTGTATGCCACACTATAACCTTCAGACTACTGGATTAATTTTTGACAAAAACCATGTTGAGTTGGTACAAATTTATAACTTTTACTCACATATATTCACTTAAGTGTTTTATAAATACATAAAATAAAGATCATATTTGAATTGGTAACTATTACATTTGTGGATTTTTCTAAATTTTTATATTTTAGATTAGTTAATGTTGGTTAAAATTAGGGAAAACATCGAAGTCGCAATTTATGTCCATTATTCCCAATAACTGTTTTATTGACCAGTCTTTGTTTTGAAAAAACAAACTATGATCCATAATCCCAATATTTGGTCATTATACATGTTGGTAAAACTATAAAATTTATTGTCAAATTACCTGTCACAATCGGTGATCGATTCCTCAAAATTACTGTGACGTTCCATCATTGTCTAGTGAAAATACTTGCCGAAAACCACTTTTTTAACTCAAAATTCTCAGGTATTATCCATTGGTGAATTGGCTAGACACGGCCATCTTTGTTGGGTTTGGGTCAGCCTTTAAACACTAACGCGCTGTTGACAATAATAAATCAAAACATACTACTGTAGAACTTCAGACACATTTAATCCATAGTTATGAAGGAAAATTCATGAACCAGGATAAATAGATAGAGTTACAAACTATTTTCTGTCAGGGTCAGCTGATGTTTATCTCCTATAATTTGATCATCTGCTACTGTTCTGTACTCGCTACATTTTGACGACAGTCACTTTTTGCACCCTTGTTTTGGCTTAGTACACAATAAATAAAATATATCCAACGATAATGTTTTGATATGATATATTTGACAAAAGGTATGGTTTATTTCTTTCTTCTTTTAAAACTTCAACAATATTTTGTCCAGAATTATAAAAAAATAATAAAAATACCGGCATGTAAACAGTGTTGTGTGCTTTTTATAAAAAATATGATAGGGGTTAGTAGACCAGTTTTTATTTTAATGTGGCGAAGCATTGTAATACAGTCAAATCTTTTCCACAGTTCACTCCTATTGTTCTGAGGGGTGTTGAGTAGTTGGAACCGTGTTACTTGGCAAAGCGCAATTTCGGCGTGCAGGCGAAATAAACATCGCTTAAATTAGCAACTGTTAATTGTCAACCGATTTCAGCTACAGTGTACTAATGTTACAGTATATACAGTATACAGTATACAGTATACAGGGATGTACACACACACACACACACACAGAGAGAGAGAGACAGAGAGAGATATTAGTGGTGCAGGAAGGTGCCAAAAAGTGCGCGGAGGGGGCCACACTTTTATATTTACACACTTTTACACTATTATAAAGCAAAATATCTGAAAAGTGGGGGCACTTGCCCCCCTGCTTCCTACGCCAGTGAATATATGGAATGCTTAATGGTTGTGCATGATATTAATAATTGCAGGTAGATAGTCGATCGTAACTATTAAATTACAAATGGAATTGTGTCCGTTACACTATGTCCGTCTGACAATGATACTGGACTCGCTATTCCGATTTGTTTGTGAGTCAGACAGTAGAAAGCTTATCGTTAGGCGAGGAAGTGAATTTCTGTATCATTAGTTTCATTATTAACTACTGCATAGGTCGTAGTTAATAATGCAGCTAGTGGTACAGAAAATCGCAGCTAGTCATTTAGTCAAATTAATGTACACTTCCATTCGTACACCGACATATATATACACAAACACATGCATATTACTTGCAAATATCAAAACTTTATTAAGGTGCCATTTTAACGAGTCAATCATCAATGAACCATTTTTCTTGGTCCCCCCCCCCCTCCCCCAAGACATGTTCATAAGTATTTTTGTTGAGCACAAAACGTATTGTACATTTTCTTTTCTGTAAAAGAAGGAGATTGCACACAATCTGACAAACAATAATAGTAATAGAAAACATTATTAACATAAAAAAATAAAAGAACAAGTTGACAACTACTCCACAATTCACTAGTAACAAAGGGCCTTTGTTGCAAGCAATTGGAGCGTAACGCACAAGAAATAATTTAGTGGCTAATTGGGGCCACTTAGCGAGATGAAAACCAAGGGCAGATAAGTATGTTTCTAATAGAGGCTATTCCGTGCTTTATTTTCACTTTCATGATGGAATATTGGAAGAATTGTGTTACTATTCCGTTTTGAAATTTACTATTTACGGAATAGCGTAAAATTCTACCCCTGTGTACATGGTTTTTTTTCCTATTCCATATTCATGTAATACAGATTAAAATCTGGCTTATGCCCTCCCACCCCATCTCCCCACCCCACCACCCCTGGACTGCCTTACCCACTCCAGATGTCATGCCTATGGTAGGCCCATGGGAACGACTTTGGTAGTGGGGGGGGGGGGGGGGCACTGATGGATCGGGTAGAAACTCTGTATCAGATTTTGGTTACAATGGCAAACATTTATGTGATAAAAAAAGGCTCACAAGGCCATGGGTCTGTAAGCATGTTATTCTAGAAACAAAGACCCAATATGAATGTTGTAAAAATAATTTATTTGACTGAGTTAAAAATATTTTGTTCTGCAAGTCTGCTATAAGTTCACGAAGGGTCAAACCTCTTGAAAGAAAAACATGGTTCGCACAGACATTGAAAAGTCCGTGAATTTCAGGGTAGTCCTTTAAAAGTCCTTAAATTTCGTAAATATTAAATGCATGCTTAAAATGTCCTTGAATTTTGTGACTAAGTGCTTGAATTTTACAAAAACATCCTTAAATTTAAAAATTAAGATCCACTGGAAAAATAATTAAACAGAAAACACTTTTTGTTGATTTTTCGCTAAAATTTTAAACCTGATACTGGACATTTTTCACCGGGTATCGGATTATTACACACACCGGAAGTGCTGTAACTGCGCATGTGTTGGTGTCTATTGAATCGGAATAATGAGTCACAAGTGTGTCTATAATTTGAAGTGGGAAACTAACCCACTTTACACTGAATGGTTAAAGTCATATAATAATGACAAACAGAAGGCAGTGTGAGTTTTGTGCGACAAAGTGTTTGATGTAACCAGCATGGGCGAAAGTGCGGTGAAATCTCATTTGTGGAGTTTGAAGCACCAACAAATATGTGACTTTTGGTTGCATTTAATTGTTCACGGTATAGGTGCACTTGAAAAATAGTCCTTGAAAACAAGCAGAAAAGTGCTTAAAAAGTCCTTGAAAACAATCTGTTTAAGCCTGTATGAACCATGAAAAATACAAACAATTCAACTCAAATGTAATAACATGAAATCAAAGTCTGTTGAAAACAATGACAATGATGCAGTTAGTTGCAGTTTTTATTTTAAAAAATAAAAAGTTATTGTTTTAACCCTTATCGTGCCGTTGACGTGTATACACGTCAAGCGTCATCACAATGACGTCACTTTGCATTGTTTTCATTTAAAAATCGTTTTCTAAATTAATTGTTGACATTTTTGTCAAAAACAAAGTAAGAAAATGTCAATAAATAGTCTTAGATAGACATATCCAAATATTTGCTAAATTGCTGTTGTACATTTTACGTTTTTTTAAAAACAAAAATGACCCGTCAAATGGCGCGTGCTATTGTTTGTTATTGTTTCTTGTCTTTTTGGTAGCAGTTTCTTTTATCTCTACAAAGTTGTCATAATATACTATTATATATGAACTACATTATGACAGTTGCATTAAATTAGAAAAAGTATCACTTTTAATGCCTAAAAAAGGTACAAACACAATCAAATAATTGTAATCCGACGGCATAAACAGTCGTCGAAAAGCGCCAGTTCCCTGTTTCTATTTATAAACAACAGGTCATGTGACAGCACATTTCCCGCCATACAATTTGACAGCAGTAGTACACATTGCTTGCATGTGCGGCTAACTGTTTTCATTAATAATTACAACGTGGTTACTTATACTACAGCAGACGATATTCTAACTAACTATGTTTACTTGAACAGTTACGTCGACTATATGATCGAATACGCACATGTGCTCGGTGTTCGTCGTTGTTTTGTTGTGTGTTGTTTTTCTGCCAGTTTTTCCTTTTCAACATTCACATTAGTATTAATCACTACTGAGTGGATATATATTTGTTCTCATTTTTAAAAAATGAATTATAAACGATAGGTTATGAATATCTCCTGAAGTAGTCTGCAGAATACCGTGACCTACATTATTTTCAATAACCAATCACAAAACATTCTCGTTGCGTGTCACACATAATTATGTGGCGCCACCGGTTTTTTTGTTTTTATTACTGTACCAGTCGCGGATCCAAGGATTTGGTGTGTGGGGAGGGGTGTGTGTGTGTGCCGTGCATGGCGTTTTATGAATAAGCGTATATAAGCAGTGAATTTTTTGTAATAATGGTGGATGACAATCTTTTAAAAATCAGGCATGTGTGCAGGGATTTTAGGTAGGGGTGTCTGGAGAGCGAAGTTTATAGGGGATTTCTGTAATGCTCCGACGGAATATGTATTGAATTTTTTTTTTTTTTTTTAATCTGCTCGAGCAGGGACCGGAAAGGGGGGGGGGGGGGGTCGACCCATTCCCTGCACACATATCTGCAAATGTTATACAGATAAATTAATCATCATGAGGTAAACTGTAGTTGTGTTGCACTGTTGGATCTACTGTATTTTTATAAATTTATTAGTACCAAAATCTAAAATTTGGGTGAATACGAGAGACATTCGGGCAAATTGAGCTGGCCTGAAACCTTTTCATCATGTACTAGTAGTTCCAACATTTCTCCTACAATACTAGTTGTAATTAAATCAATGTAAAATTGTGTAATGCTTCGTTTGAAACCCTATATTATATATAGCTGGTTAGCAGTAACGCTAAAACTAATAAAAAAAATTAGTTGGTGGTATTTTCGTTTAATTCGGGCACAAATTAGCCTGCCCTTCTCCCTCTCCCACCCCTACAAAACAAAACGGGATCCCGTACGCTTATGATTAGTACATCAGGCCTGTACGGTACCAATTGGTGTGGATGCGTCGGGGGTATACACACCCTTACCGCGAGTTCCAATTTTTTTTCCATGCAACAGTTATCGACCGTTTTTTAGAACATCGACACGGTCCTTTTTCGTGTTACGCAACACCCCAAAAAAAATCGTGCGGTAACTATATGGACCTATATAAAATGTGAAAATTACAGTAGGATAATGGTTTGCAATAGATTCAGAGTAAGTTATCACGTTTTTTATTTTAAAAATACGGTAATAACTAAATTTTTTAAAATAACAATTAAAAAGAAAAACATTCCACGTACTTTAGCAGGGCGGACACTGTTGTGTAGGCAACGACCCGAAACATTGTTTTTGTCTCAAAAATCGTTAAACAAATTATTTAATGCAATTAAAATGTTGTATTCTGGATGTAATAATCACAAATCATAAAACGATCCTATATTGTTGATAAAAATATCAAAGAAAAATCGCAAAAACTTGGAAGTGTAGTTGACCTATATTATCGACCCTTGACCCAAATACATTACTTTGCGGGACCAACTGCCAGTGATTTCTTCTTCTTTCACTCCGTCAATAAACATGTCAGAAGAAGTTGCACAAATATAAATTCATGATTCCGATAATAATGTTTTAAACATTTACTTGTGTGACATCTCAAGTGACCTATTGCGGTATGGAGCACATTTTCTACGTCCGCTCGGACTACTGTGCGTCACGCGTTTCACGCTTTTGACTTTTTAATCAGTTCCAACTACATTGTGTGCCACACATAAACACATTCTGACCTCCCTCTCCATGGGCCTAAGCGACAGGGCACAAAATTAAAAAAATATATATATATGAATCGGCATAGGCCTAAGCGTACGGGCTCTCATTTTTGTTGGGCATGCAGGCACATTTCTGCCAGAATTGAACGAAAATCCCTGAATCTAGATAACAACAATTATTATTCATATTAGCTTTACTGCCAAACAGCAGGGTCTCAGCTAACGGGTACAGGCAATGGTGTGTGTGTGTGTGTTTTATTTTTTATTTAACGACACCACTAGAGCACACTTATTAATCATCGGCTATTGGATGTCAAACATTTGGTAATTTTGACATACTAGTAGTCTTAGAGAGAAAACCCCCAACATTTTTCCATTAGTAGCAAGACATCTTTTATATACACCATCCCAAAGACAGGATAGTACATACCACAGCCTTTGATATACCAGTCATGGAGCACTGGCTGAAACGAGAAATAGCCCAGTGAGCCCGCCGATGGGAATCAATCCCAAACCAACTGCGCTTTACCACTGGGCTGCATCCCGCCCCTGGTGTGGGAGGAATGCATTGGGGGGGGGGGGGGGGGGGGGTGTGTGTTGTTAAAATAATAGAAAAATAGTTTATTGATACTGATGTTTTAAGTATGTAACTTTCCTGAAATGACTGCAAAATGGTGTCTTGCACCTTCCATGCTCATTGGTTCATTGTTTAAATCCTAGTTACAGCCCTGAACAGCTATATAGGGTTGCAAATGAATCACTACATATTTTTACATGGATTACAACTAATACTGTGTCAGAGTAAAATGATGGAAATACATGGTTGCCCGAAATGCTATACCTGGATAGTATTCAAATAATATATAAAGGCAAATAGATGACCAGTGTATATAACTTGTGAATGTCCCCTAGGTGGGGATGGAGGTCACAATAGTTATATAGAAATTGCATATTCGTGACCCATTTCCTTGTGAATTTGGTCATTCTACCCCTTTCCTAAAGGTGGGGCACAAATAGGGGAAATTAAGCCAATTATCGTGTCCAGGAATACCATACAAATATCAATTTTGCGAATTTCGTTAAGGTCGTGTCCCCTGCCCCCCCCCCCCCCCCCCCTCAGGTAGGAGACAAATTCATTAAACCATCTATCATATAGACAAATGCATTTAAACTATTATGCTTTCAGAAATACTAGACCATTTGCAACCAAATTTATTTGATAGTTGCTCTCACCCATGGAAAACCCAAAACCATGAATTTGGTCATTTTAATCCCCCTAGGAAAATGGGTGCTCCGCACTCCATGTGTTTGGTAGTTGTGGTCAGCAATTTACTCAGGTGACCGTTTAGATCTATTTTGTATCATGCATAAGTGTTTAACACTGGATACACATTATGTATACGGTACATATCGAATTTTAATTAGGGCTCACATGTTGATGTTTGTTTCTTTGGGTTTAAAAATTTTTTTAGATGAATGGACAATTTTTTTTTTTTTTTACAATTGTGACCGTGTGAAGCACTATGGCAAGTATCTTGTGTCACAATAAATTACGGAAATGCATAAAATCCTTTTTACTATTTCTATTATTCTAATATCAGTGTCCAGGGTTTCTGCCAGAGGGTATGAAGGGTAAAATTATGTACCCTAAAATCTTGAGAATTAATGGATACGTTTTAATAATTTTTAGAATGATTATAGTAAGATAGCTGCTGCTTAAAGTGTGTACATGAAATACAGTGTCCAATTTAAAAAGATTCCAAACGTCATAACCACCTAGTAGCGGCAGTTATGATGTGGAGTTTTCAAGTACCCTCAAATTATTGATTACTGGTGTCCTTTACTTTTGACCGTATGACCCAAAAGTTGCATGCACACAGCAAATAGTATCCAGTTTTACATACCTTACCATGGTAACCAATAGTTTGCATTGGTTACCATGGTAACAGTTTCGATCTGGGTACCATGGTAACATATAGTTTTGAACTGATTACCATGGTAACAGAATTAATAAGCTTCATATATCTTTTCTACAGGCATAGTACAATTGTGTCACTATACATTGTTGTTTTTTCTCAGTCCTTGAAAATGATATTTTTTTAGAAATGTTCTGTTTTGCATTGGTTACCGTGGTAACAGAATTCACAATTTTCACCCATCTCTTGTAAACAGCTGGGAGCTTATTATTACATCATTATACAGTGATTTGTATTCAAATAAATTCATTTAAAACATTTCATATGGGAAACGGTTCCTCTTTTTGCATTGGTTACCATGGTAACAGAATTAATTATGTTCATTTGAAAATGACAGGAAGTGAAAGGGCATATACCTTTTTTAAAATCTTGTGTCATTTGACAAAGATATATAAAGTAATAGAGATAGTATACATATTTTTAGTGTCAAGTTACAAAAATGCGTTGATGGTAGTATGTGCATTTGACCCTATTATTCAAAAATAAAATTGGCTGTCTACTTAATTCTTTTTCTAAATCGAGTAGTATGGTTAATAGATCACACCATAGACTTAAATTAAAAGCAAAATATTAATTTTTAATTAAAGTTTTCATAATTATTAATGAAAATATGGTATATTGAAATTTGCAGGTGTTGCCATGGTAACATAAATAATATAACTGACTATAAAATGTTAGCCTTACGTAGGTGGATATTCTTAGTATATACGTGTGTAATTTCATGCTGAAATGTCAACTGATTTTAATAATATTACCAGAAATGTATAATAGTTAATGCTGGAAATTATGTTCATAATTTACAAAAATGCGATGATAGCCGAATGCGCATCTGACCCTATTTTTCAGACAAACCGCGGTTGTCGACGTAATTTTTTCTTTACATCAAGCAGTATGGTTAATAAATCACAGCATAGACTTAAATTTAAAAAAAAAATTTTTTTTAATTAAAGTTTTCATAATTATTAATGAAAATATGGTATATTGAAATTTGCAGGTGTTGCCATGGTAACATAAATAATATAACTGACTATAAAATGTTAGCCTTACGTAGGTGGATATTCTTAGTATATATGTGTGTAATTTCATGCTGAAATGTCAACTGATTTTAATAATATTACCAGAAATGTATAATAGTTAATGTTGGAAATTATGTTCATAATTTACAAAAATGTGTTGATAGCCGAATGCGCATCTGACTCTATTTTTCTGAAAAAAACGTGGTTGTCAACTTAATTTTTTCTTTACATGAAGCAGTATGGTTAATAAATCACAGCATAGACTTAAATTAAAAGAAAAATATTAGTTTTTAATTAAGGTTTCATAATTATTAATGAAAATATGGTATATTGAAATTTACAGGTGTTGCCATGGTAACATAAATAATATAACTGACTATAAAATGTTAGCGTTACGTAGGTGGATATTCTTAGTATATACGTGTGTAATTTCATGCTGAAATGTCAACTGATTTTAATAATATTACCAGAAATGTATAATAGTTAATGCTGGAAATTATGTTCATAATTTACAAAAATGCGATGATAGCCGAATGCGCATCTGACCCTATTTTTCAGACAAACCGCGGTTGTCGACTTAATTTTTTCTTTACATCAAGCAGTATGGTTAATAAATCACAGCATAGACTTAAATTTAAAAAAACAAAAAGTTTTTAATTAAAGTTTTCATAATTATTAATGAAAATATGGTATATTAATTTGCAGGTGTTGCCATGGTCATAAATAGTATAACTGACTAAAATATGGTATATTGAAATTTGCAGGTGTTGCCATGGTTCTTAGTATATATAACTGTAACTTAATGCTGTTAAATAATAATATGAACAGCGCTACGTAGGTGGATATTCTTAGTATATATGTGTGTAATTTCATGCTGAAATGTCAACTGATTTTAATAATATTACCAGAAATGTATAATAGTTAATGTTGGAAATTATCTTCATAATTTACAAAAATGTGTTGATAGCCGAATGCGCATCTGACTCTATTTTTCAGAAAAAAACGTGGTTGTCAACTTAATTTTTTCTTTACATCAAGCATACTGGTATTCTTAGTTATATGTGTGTAATCACTGAAAGCAAACTGATTTTAATAATAATTACCAGAAATATTAATAGAAATGGTATGACTCATAGTTAATGTTGGAAATTATGCCTTCATAATTTAAAATGTGTTGATAGCCGAATGCGCATCTACTCTATTTTTCAGAAAAAACGTTGTCAACTTAATTTTTTCTTTACATGAAGCAGTATGGTTAATAAATCACAGCATAGACTTAAATTAAAAGAAAAATATTAGTTTTTAATTAAGGTTTCATAATTATTAATGAAAATATGGTATATTGAAATTTACAGGTGTTGCCATGGTAACATAAATAATATAACTGACTATAAAATGTTAGCGTTACGTAGGTGGATATTCTTAGTATATATGTGTGTAATTTCATGCTGAAATGTCAACTGATTTTAATAATATTACCAGAAATGTATAATAGTTAATGCTGGAAATTATGTTCATAATTTACAAAAATGCGATGATAGCCGAATGCGCATCTGACCCTATTTTTCAGAAAAAACGCGGTTGTCAACTTAATTTTTTCTTTACATCAAGCAGTATGGTTAATAAATCACAGCACAGATTTAAATTAAAAGACAAATATCAGTTTTTAATTAAAGTTTTCATAATTATTAATGAAAATATGGTATATTGAACTTTGCAGCTGTTGCCATGGTAACATAAATAATATAACTGACTATAAAATGTTAGCGTTACGTAGATGGATATTCTTAGTATATATGTGTGTAATTTCATGCTGAAATGTCAACTGATTTTAATAATATTACTAAAAATGTATAATAGTTAATGTTGGACATTATCTTCATAATTTACAAAAAAGCGTTGATGACAGTATGTGCATTGCACCCTATTATTCTGAAAAAAATGGCAGTCTGCTTAATTTTTTCTTTAAATCAATCACTATGCTTAATAAATCACAGCATACACTTAGATTAAACAAAAAATAGTAGTGTTTTATTCATGTTTTCTTAATTATTAATGAAAAAATTGTATATTGAAATTTGCAGCTGTTGCCATGGTAACATAAATAAAATAACCATCTACAAAATGCTATCATTACGTAGGTGGATCATTATGGTATATATGGGTGTAATTTCATGTTAAAATGCCCATGGATTTTAATAAAATTACTAGAAATGTAGAACAGGTGAAAATTCTTTAAATTTAACAAAAAGAATGCGGCAGGATAAGGGTTAACATAAATAAATCTCAGTGATAATTAATGTTAACTTAAAATACGGTTGTTCAAATGTAACATACAAGATACAGTAAAAACTAATCATATTTGAATATCTTTATTAAATTTATTCTGGGACATAATTGCCTTGTCCAAGTCTATCTTTCACTGTTATCAAAGGCTTTAAGCTGACGTATGCGCACATAGAAATAACAATGGACTATTCCACTACTGCATGGAATTTTTGTGTGTTTTGTCAACGGAGTTCTGTTGTCAGTATTGTTTTAAGTGATTTTGTAAAAAAGGACAAATTACATCTGAAATCCTGACATGAAGACTTAAATGATGCAATAATGGTCCCAGGATTACTGCAATAAACACTTGAACACATTGCTATAAGTATGTATGACAAAGTTTGACGTCACTTTGCGCTGTATATCTACCACCAGCTTAAATGACTCACTTTTCAACACAAATATTACAGCTTCCCAATGAAATACAGTGATATTAAATAGATATACATACACAGCGTTTTATAATTATTTAATTTGTAATTCGGTTAAAACTACAGCAATAATGATTTTCAAGAGATCTCTCTCAGTGACGTCGCGCAAAAAGTATTACGTCGCGGCCATCTTTACAGCTGATAGCTAGGGTCACATGATAAAAAATTTAACGCAGTGTCTGACGTCAGTGGCTTCTTTTGGAAGTGTTTTGAGGCATTCAAGACGTGGCTCATTGTAGAGAAAGGTCGGTTTTGTCACTAATAACGAAATGTGATATTTTAAATGTACTTTGAAAAACACTGAACTTCGGCACATCGAGTTCACATATTCAGTTGATAAATTGAACCTATTTCTATGTTTTCTTTGAAGTTTTAAGTCATTTCACCCTAACGCATTTGAGCGCAAGGCGTCCTTACTGGGGTTGTCTCAGCAGTCATGGGGGCAGCCATTTTATTAATCCCATAATGCATCAATTGTTACATGTGTTCTAGTTTTTAAAAAAGTAAATATTATGTTGCTGACCATGTGTCAAATATCGGAGGTGAGTCTAACCCTAATACATTGTGGCTAGCGAGCTCTCACCCACAATTACATTGTTTTGGTTGTTTCTTGCATGGAATTTTTTTTTTTTTTTTTAAGCTGCAATCTTGCCTCACATTAATTAGCATAACTTTATACAAACACACCTACAGTTTTTATAAAGAATTGTGTGTGACAGTAACACAATTTTAATAGTTAAATAATAAAAATACATATTTTAGGTAATATTCCGATCAGCACACAGTACCCTTCCCCCACATGCTATATTGTTATTTTTTAATGTATTTTCTGGGGGAACACGACCCGAACCCCATCACCACCCCAACACACACACTAAAATCTTTGCTAGTTACAGTCTGGACCTCCTCTACACAATTTCCCGCACAGGTGCCTGTTTTACCAAATATTTCGTTTCATTGCTTAAAATTAATTTTATATGTACATTAAATTGTATTATAAACATGCTAAATTGCAAATTTTGCTGTATAAACAACAAAAATAATTTATCCTAAAAACACTGACCTAGTAACTGTAACATTTGTATTTGTATAAACATGTTTATGTTGGTCTTGCATGTCGATTTTTAAAGATAGGGCCTAGATGTCCAACATTGTTGTACACATGATTGTAAGCATAACTGACAGGCAAATCAAAACATAAATAAAACAAAAAACAAACAAATAGCCCAATCCACACAAAAACTCCCCAGTAACAACACCAACCCCACCCCAAAATAAAATACAAAATACCCCTCTCCCCACGACACACATACACCAAAAAGCCCAACAAAAAACAACAACCCCCCCAACCCCCCCCACCATATAACCCAGACGAACATGTACATTTTCTATCTATATTTACAGTGGCATGCATTAATCACATTTGTATTATTATTATTATTATTATTATTATTATTATTATTTAATTAATCATTTTAAAAAATCAGCCTTCTATGTTTTGCAAATATATTTTTATTGTTACTCAGCTTACATCTAGACCTCCCCCACCAACCACCACCCCTAGAAAAGAAGACACGTCACCCCCCCCCACCCCCAACAATATTAATTTTTCTTCAAAATATTTTCACTATCATTAATCACATTTGTAAAAATGTATTATATTTTTCAGCCTTGTATATATTTTTTTCCAAATGTATTTTTTGTTACTCAGCTTAAATCAAGAACTCCCCCACCAAAAAACCCGTCACCCCCTCCCTCCCACCAATTTTTCTTTCTTCAAAATATTTTCACTATCATTAAACAGACTGTTTTACCCTATTGTATAACAATGGACTAGACCCTGTCACTAGCTTTCGTCATGTGCTCATTTAAACGCCCACGTGCACTGCCTTTATTTTTTATGTAACATTGTTTCACTGTTTATGCATAATAGAAGTTGGAAATGAATGGGGTATCGTTGCATTGTCCTGATAGGCTAAATAAATATATTAAGTTGTGAAAACAACAACGTCGCTTTGTATTGCTTATTTTCCGATTTTATGTTTGTAGCGACGTTAGGGTTCATGATAGCATTTTAACATTATAATGGTATATGTTACCATTTTCCAGTGGCTTCAGAAACACTATTACATATTCTAGAATAATATGTGACCCACCCTGGCGAATTCAGTCACATATTGCAAAAAAATTAAATTGGACTTTTATAGATATTCTGAATCTGTAGATTCTCAGCTTTAGTGTGGTGCAAATATTATTAAAATATATTGATTTTTGACAAAGTTAGAGCAAAAAATGTTCGATGATGTATAAGATGATTATTTTGAGATAATGGCCGCCGAAGATCAGGTCTTAGATTTTCATGACTGGCATCAAAAAACCATAGCAACCATATACTAAATATATAGCCACAGCTCTAAAAATTTCCACACGTTAAGTTTAGGTAATGAAGTAAATGAAAAAAAATGGTTTTGTAGGTTTCGGGTGGTTAAATAACATAAAATTAATTAATTTAATATATATTTATTTAAAAAAACAAAACAAAAAAACAATAAACCACCCAAAAAACTAATTCTGAGCTACATAAGCTCCACATTACAAATTAAGCAGGGAAATCCAGTATACAGTAAATTTCTAAAAGAACAAGTCAAACACAATATACAGAGAGAAACCATTATTATTATTATAAATTTTAAATATTTTTAACATTCTGATAAATAATTTCTTCAAATTCACATTCAGGGAAATCCAGAACAAATTTTGGTTTAGCCACATTTCACATATGCACAGTATTTCCTTGAAAATTATAAAAATATGGTTAAATTAAACAATATTTCAGGGCTTCTAGATTATGGTAGCCCCACTCCCATGGCTAGTGATATTCAATGTTGGGCTAGTAAATAACTACTATTGCCATGTCAGACAGGGCTTCTAGATTATGGTAGCCCCACTCCCATGGCTAGTGATATTCAATGTTGGGCTAGTAAATAACTACTATTGCCATGCCCGACAGGGCTTCTAGATTATGGTAGCCCCACACCCATGGCTAGTGATATTCAATGTTGGGCTAGTAAATAACTACTACTGCCATGCCAGACAGGGCTTCTAGATTATGGTAGTCCCACTCCCATGGCTAGTGATATTCAATGTTGGGCTAGTGTTTTCCCTAGCTTGTTTTAGCATGGTGCAGCACCATACCTCAATAGTCTAGCACCATCTTGCCTCAATCAGCACCATGCTGCCTTGAGATTAAACAAGCCTTTTCCAGTAATTAATTCTAAAATTGCCTTTATAAAACACCCAAAGAGGTTTTATTAATTAATAAAACATGCCTTTTATATCTTTTGCCATTCATTTATTAAAGCAAGCACATAAATTACATTAATGTTTATTTTAATTATTTAAAAAAATATTTTTAATGAAAAACAAGTGCCCCAAAAATGGTGAAAATGCCCCAAAAGTGTTTGGTCTACCATGCCTTGCCTAATTTCTAGGGAAATCACTATTGGCTGTAAATAACTATTATTGCCATGCCCGACGGCTAGTGAATTTAGTCCAATATTGCAGTTAAGTCTATTTTGTAAATATGAATATCCTGCCCCTATCCCACCTCCCAATGTTAGTGGTTTTAAGCTCTACATCACTCTTTAGGTGACGTATCTGATTATTACTATCATAAAATTATATTAACTTAAAGTAAAGTAGGGCTAGTGACCTTTTAATTGTGGCTAGTAAATTTTTTAAAGCACTGATCCCATGGCAAGTGGATTTTATAAAAATTCTAGAAGCCCTGTATTTCTTTAGCCAATGTTCAATGATGTGTCCACTTTATACATTTAGAAAATGGCTAAATTCATCATAAACATGGCTATCAGGTTCGTCTCTCTGTCTCTTTCCTTTCGGCTGTGCTGCAGGCTGACGTGGCTTAAATTGATCATAAACATGGCTATCAGGTTCGTCTCTCTGTCTCTTTCCTTTCGGCTGTGCTGCAGGCTGACGTGGCTTAAATTGATCATAAACATGGCTATCAGGTTCGTCTCTCTGTCTCTTTCCTTTCGGCTGTGCTGCAGGCTGACGTGGCTTAAATTGATCATAAACATGGCTATCAGGTTCGTCTCTGTCTCTTTCCTTTTGGCTGTGCTGCAGGCTGACGTGGCTTAAATTGATCATAAACATGGCTATCAGGTTCGTCTCTGTCTCTTTCCTTTCGGCTGTGCTGCAGGCTGATGTGGCTTAAATTGATCATAAACATGGCTATCAGGTTCGTCTCTGTCTCTTTCCTTTCGGCTGTGCTGCAGGCTGACGTGGCTTAAATTGATCATAAACATGGCTATCAGGTTCGTCTCTGTCTCTTTCCTTTCGGCTGTGCTGCAGGCTGACGTGGCTTAAATTGATCATAAACATGGCTATCAGGTTCGTCTCTGTCTCTTTCCTTTCGGCTGTGCTGCAGGCTGACGTGGCTTGGGACAACAGATGTCCACTGCAGTTTCATTGCAAAACTCTCTAATATTGTCATACAAATATGTCTGTCTTTTGACGTCAATGCCGGGTGGTGGAACTGTTGGTGGCATGTCAGCTGGGGGCAGCATGGCTGGGTTCCTCAACAGTTGGAATACCGTTTTCTCCTATGAATCACAATACTCCTTCGTAGTGACCTGGCCTGGTGATGATGAATCAAAGCTGAAAAGTAGAATAGAAATCATGAACACATTGAGAATAATAATTCTACATTCAGTATGGGAAATGGACAAAATAATCTTCATTGCTAAAATAAATGTTGCTGAAAAAGATGTTTTCTTTAATTGTTATGAATGCATTAAAAATAAATTAATCCCATAAAATACAAAACTATTAATAGTTATTTCACTCTGCATTAATTAACTAAAAAATACCAACCCATAAATCTTTAATTTTGTGTTGATAGTTTGAAAATAAACTTAAATTTTGTCTTCTTGTATTGTTTAATTACATTATTGTTTTTATAATTGGTTATACAGTTAATTTCACAAGTTCATACTATTTTAACTAACAAAATCTGTCTAACCTGAAGTGCTGAAAGCTCTTGACACCAGAGAAGGGGGGAAGTAGGGTTCCAGAAACTTCTGCCAGTCATATGATGGAACCAGGACTGTTCCATCTTCTCGTCCAACCATCTGGGGGATGTGACACCTGTCACTGTGCTGTTCCTTACAACATCAGCAATGTCATCCAATTTGCATACCCGTGTACGTCTGTACTCTTGTTTCAGTAGACCGAAACACCAGTTGGGGGCAAATTTAGTGTGTTCTGTTATCAAGAAATTTAATGTTATCTCATGATGAAGTTTATGCATTGTCCTCCATGCCATATACCACAGTACAAAACGATTCTTGTTCTGGCCAGCACAGTTGTCACAATGGAGATCAGCTGCTGTTTCTCCAAGACCAAAATTAGTAAAGAAATGGTTCAGGTTGTTGACGACACTGTTTGAGCCTTTTCCTGAAGCCATCCCTTCTGTGGTATCCCTTCACAGCAAACCCCAAATAGGCTGCACTTTCTTGGAGTCAGGAAATACATTGGTCCTGGTTGAAGCAGATCACAGGGGAAATGCACCTGAAAAATAAATTTACATTATTACAACACTGGTTTTGTATACAGTGAACATCTTAAATTAAAATTTAACCAGAGTCTGTTAGGTGTATAACATAATTATGGTAACTGAATGATTAAACAAAGTTACTGTCACCACAAGACTACTTTTATTATCAACCAGCAGCTATAGCACAATCTCAGACAGGACACCACATGCCATTGTTTTTGCAAGAAAACATTAGTTCAATAACACACTGACCATGAACTCTGATAGTTCATTTTATTTTGGTGGAGTGTAATTGTTCATATTTTTCATATACCATTAACACCCAATTAATGATGTATTTCGTGCTGGGGAGTTGCTAAAATTCATTCATTACTCCAATAAGAAGCACTAATTAGAATGTATTCTGTAAAATGAATACATACCTGCTGTGCATAATCAAAGCTGTAATGCATCCGCATATTTCGACTGGCAGGGGCAGACAGCTGTAGCCTCAAATTCAAATCCTGGCAGGTGTCCTTTGCTTCTTTTACCATATCCTGGTAAGCCGTTCTTTCCTTGTGGACAAGAAGAAGGTGTTCTTCCTGTTTTCGCAATTTGGCCGATTTCACCAACTCTGGAAGATTTGCACTCCGGAACACCTGGTAGTTGTTCTTTTGGCACACCCAACATAAATCAGACGTTGGTTTTGTCCATACAACATGTGGCATGAGAGTCTTTCAAAGCCTTCGGAAAGAATTCACCTTTACAGCACGATGTTCTGAAAAAACCCACAACAACATTAATATGTGACAATTGATAGCATTACATGTATGCTTGATATCAAAAGTGAAAACAAATTAAAATAAATTGTTAGAACACTCAAATTGTCCCTCTCTACATAAAATAATTATTTTCTGTGACGAAAATGAAAAATATATGTAACTACAATTTTTGTTAATTTTTTTATTAAAAGATTGCTATACCCAACATTAGGTACATGTAGTCATGTTTTTGACCTTGAACAATTTTTCCTTGATTTTTCCCATATTCTCTGTTATTTTTATGAGTTTAAAAGTAATATAAACAAATTCTGATATTCCTGTAAGTTCCTAACACACCACTCAGTGTCGAAATACAGGGCTCGAAGACTATAAATTGCAACAGTGACAAAATGTATACACCTGGAGTACATTATCTGGCAATATTTAACATTTGCTCAATTTAAAATATGTCTACATACAGCAAAATAACCTTTCAGTCAAGTTTATTTGCTGCAAATGCCACTTTTTTTTTTAAATGCGAAAGGCAGGCTCACAATTGCTGTCGATGGGCTGTTTCACCCATGGCAATTATTTATTAAATACCACGGGAGACAAATTCTTAAGTTGGAGCCCTGCAGTAATATTAATTATTTATCAATATTTTAACATTTGTATACATGTCTAAAATATGTATAAATGCAACAAAATAATCTGTCAATCATATTTATTTGCTGCAAAAGTTGGTTCATGTCATTTTTGGTTATATTAAGTAAATCTCTGGGCTCGAAATAGGAAGCAAAATATAGCATGCAGCCTTGCTGTTATTTGTTTAAGTTTTAAGATAGATAAGATACAACCTGTTAAGAGAATAATGTGGCCTTCTGGGGGAAAACAAGATAGCATGGGTTGTTTTATTTAGACAAAAGTGTGCAACAAATTATGACCTCTGAAATGCATTTTAAAGCATTATGGCATTAAATGTGAGTACGGCTCCGATCATGGCTACACTGAGTGTATGTTGAACAAAAAATACATTTTCAAAGGATATGTAAAATTTTTCAAAATTTCTTTTACAACTATGTCCAGGAAAGACTTTATAGAACCTAGTAGGAGCAAAGTTTGCTATGTTTGGTTTGTACCAAGTTCAGGAAAAAGCGAAAATGACAGTGATAGTGGGTAAAACCATGGCCATTTTGTTACATCATGATGACTACAAGTTTTGATCAACAAATGCCCCACGTATAAAATCAATATACAGACCACTACTACCACCTAACATAAGATAAATACTCTTGTTATTTTCTCATTAAATTGCTTCCATGTATATTTAAGTAAATTGCATGCTTTTACTGGCGATAAATCTACATTCCGCTCATAACCATTAGTGTCTTATCTACATTAATGCTAGACGACGCATGTATCTACTGCAACACAGTGTTTTTTCGTCACAAAGACCACGTGGCTTAATATGTACACTTTAGTGCTGTACACAGAAAAAACTGAGATTCGTGATTGTAAAATTACGTAATTTATGGTCATATATATCACTCGCAAGTGATTGGTGTCCTGTGCGTTATGAGCGAAAGAACACGTGCTGCAACTTTGGGTAAAATTGTGATATGTTGTAAATTTGCTTAATACATCCCACAAGTGCTTTACCAAAAGCAACGCGTCATTGGTTTGTGCTAATCATGTTGTGATTTACAAAGAGAGCTTGATCTGCGTTCGTGTCTGTTGGTTTTGACACGTGTTATGAGCGGAAGACAATTTGATCCAGGGACGTTTTTCTTCAATTTGGTTGATAACCGAGCATTGCACATGAATGGAAGGTTAGTATTTCTTTTGTTAATGTTTTTTGTTTTTTTACTTGAGACACTTTGTGATAAATTTTATGATGATAAATGAATTTTTGATGGTCATTCTCTCACCACTAGAATCGCGTCTTTGTTATGAGCAGAAGCGATAGTTTGCATATAACATGCCTAATTAATTAAACCAGCTTTATGTTGGTGCACATTAATGAAATAGTGCTTGAAATATATCTGCCTAATTTTTGTAATAAATAGTAAATTTTAACTCAATTTTAACTCATGGTATTCTGCTCATAACACAGACTCCAATTTTGTTGAAATGTACAAGAGTACAAAGCTTAGAAAAAAGCCTTTTATGTTGTCTTTTGAAATATTTTGAACTTTTAATTATCACCAGTGTGATAGATCCACATCCTTTTGATACTACAGATTCAAAGTGAGGTTGAATGTATTGTATAGTAACACCTTCCACCTGTGTGGCCCACCTGTGTCTACCTTTAGAACAAGACTAGCCACTTTGTTCTTTGTAGTCTTTGATGGTGAAACAAAAAAGGGTTAAAGTTCTTTTATTTTGTGTTTGATGTAATTCTATTTGGTAATCAAAATCTTTGAACAAAAAGGTTTTAAGCAGACATCTGAACAGTCTTTTGAGGATTATTTTAGTTTGAGTCATGGCCGGAAAAAGTAACAGTTCTGTAAATAATAAAAATCCATCTTTTCGTTGGCTATTTATGTAGGCATTTTCATAACCATAGCAACCACACACTTTAATAATAAAAAAAATGCTACAAAAAATATTGACATAGTTGTTTTATCTATAAACACAACTTTTAGGTATCATTTTATGTTAACCATTTAAAGTGTTTGTGTTTTTACATTTTAACACTTTATTACAAGGAACCTGGAAGTAAAATACAATTAGACCAAATTAATTAATATGTGTGGCTCAGGTTACCTGACCGATCCTATCCCCCTCACCCCTGTTTGCCATTTTTGCCAAAAAAACACTTTATGGAATGTACAAAACAGATTTAAGTTTTGGATAAAATTACTTAGTTATTTAAACCTCATGAAAATTTATCTGGATGTTGACAACAAACCTTGTAAGTTAAACAACAGAAGCAACAGCACAAACATGAAACAACTGTGGAGTTTTTTCTGTTTACAATCTATACTGAAAATCGACATTAACGCATGACCCTTACATTTTGTCAGTACATTATACAAGCTTGTTATCTAATGTGACATTTTCATATTTTGCAGGTTGAAGCTGTTGATGACGATGGAACAGAGCTGCGTTTCCTAAGGAAAATGGGGCAGCACTATGTCATGTCTGATGTATTGGACATCTCTTCTTTTTTATTTCAATGAGATCCTGGACATTATACCTGTTCCAAGGATTGATGGGCAAGGACGCCATTTCTTTTAAAGACACAAATTGCCTACATGATTTCTGTTTAGTATTGGATCCCAATGATCAAATTACAAGTTTTATTCCAGTGATTGCCAACTATTTTTTCCTCATATTTCGTTTATTGGGGTTTTTTCCCAATCATTAAAGTAAGATGTTATAACTTAACACTAACTGAGAGGCAATAATATTATCCTGCTGAGTTCATTTACAGAGCTTCTACTTCCAATCTTTTATATTCATTATAAAAGTTAACTCGAAATATTACAAAGATTGAAGTTTTTAAAAACATATTTTACCGTTTTTCTGTGTCACAAGTCTATAGCATGTATATACATTGTATATTTTTAAAAATTATTACTCAAGACAAACTACCACATCCTAGGAATGATTAAGTCATGCTGTCAAATGGGGTCATCTGTATGATTTGCAGTGTTTTTATGATGTATTTTGGCATAATCAGTGTCTGTGTTATGAGCAGAAGGTGGTTTGAAATAGTCTTTCTACTTCAATGTGTACTATTGATTTTGGGTTATCATAAATGATGAATAAATATATTTCCATGTACCATAATTATTGTGTTCAATGGTGTTAGTTTTCTGTACCTGGAAACTTTTTTTTTTTTTTTAATCTGCTGCTCATAACGGTGTCTATTTTACAGTGTCACTTCTAAACTTTAAGTTTATACACAATGTTTTTGTTTTTTTGGTGTCTTCACACAGTCTTCCACTTATTCATGTTTGTTTTTGGCTTTAATTGTGAAATGACCTTATTTATTGTCAGTTACTATGCATTACAAGACACCATGTTATGAGCAGAAGATATGCATGTCTTGTTACGAAAATGCTCTGTCAAGGGAAAAATTCTTACGTTCTTGATCTACAAGTTATAACTCTACATAGTTTAGATATCAGTCAGTAAATTAGTGTCATTTCACATGATTTGTGGAAAGTTTGATATTTGACCTAGGTGTAACAGTTTCTGTACCCATGATGTGAGCTGTACTCATATTAAGAAATTATGAGCTAAATAGCAGAAGAGATAATTGTACAAACACATATATGTATCTTAAAAAAATTATATGCGATAATTTTTGTGGTTTTAGCAGGTTAATTTATTTTTCACCTGCTTGGTCTAAGAAATGGACTGCTTTTTGCAGACCGCTATTTTGAGCCCTGTAACTGGGTGACCAGTTACTTGGTAATCAATTATCTCAAACATAGTTAACCAGACAACCGACTGGTCACGGTGGTCCACATGAACTTAAAAGTTGTGTAACCAAATTTGAAAAGACAAACAAAAAGACAGTTCGCATGAAATTACTGTAATCCCGCCTAGAGTCTGACCACTCCAGCATTATGTATTAAATTATTTTTATATACCTAATTTTACATACTACTACCCCAATACAATAAGGGCGAAATGACTCATGATGGAGGGCGAAACGACTCATGATGGAGGGCGAAACGACTCATGATGGAGGGCGAAACGACTCGGGGGGGGGGGGGGGGGGGGGGGGGGGGGGTCATTTCGTACCCTAGTTATTTCATACCAGTATATAGAAAACGAATCGACTATAGCATAAAAGAAGTGGGTTTGGGTTTTTTAACTTTATTTTGACAGTTTGAAAATCGGAACACGTTATTGTGCAGCATATCGTTATTGATAGCCATAATACCTGTCAACTGTTATTTCCATTTTACCTGACAAGAGCTGTATATGGTATTTACTACTAACTGCCAACTTCGATTTTGTGTAAAATGGCACAGATTTAGTCAAAAACAACATAATGGACCAACAAAATATTATTTATTTATTAGGTCTTCTTTTCAAACTTACTTATTTGCATCTTATTTGTTTAAGAAATAAACAATAATAACCATTAAAACATTAACTACCCTAGGCTACTGATTGCCAAATTAGCCAGTTGCTAATGTTTATACAAGTGGCAATAATTTTTAGTCTTTTACTGATAAAATATCCCTCAAATTAATCACAAATTTGTAAATGACACTACCGAGGTGATCGTTATAAATTGTTATGCCATGGTACGATATGACTTTCAATTATTGTACGAAATGACTTTTTGCAATGGTACGAAATTACTTTTTGCAATGGTACGAAATGACCATGGTACAAAGTGACTAGCAACCCTGTGATTGACTACATAGTCATAATTTTTATGGTTAACACACTCGACTATGGCCACAAAGCCTTTTTATACAAGTATATGTTGTGGTTATAAAAATTTAATGGTAAATTAGCATTGATTGAAAGACTTCTGAACATTCCAGCATGCTATCACCAACCCTAAGCCTGAATATACTAAATGCTGGACCTATCGGAAGTCTTGCCAAATTATATATTTATGAAGTCATAAACTGTGAACCTAGCGAATACAATTATGTATATAATTAATTAAAAAATACTTAAGCATGAATGAATCGGAAAGTATGTCGGCAGACTTTTATCCCCTCAATCTAGTATTCTGTCTTCTGATGCTTCCGAATTCCTTGATTCGCATGTTTTGAACGCTGTGTCATCGAACTGAGGTTGGTCATAATTCTAATCATGCCCAGCAGAATAAGATCTCTGTCGTAGTCCGTTAGTTCACTCGTTTCAAGTCGGCATTTTAAAATGTAGGTCGGGTCAAATTTGGCTGAACACGACATTGTTATATTTTCTTTTGCCTTGCGCTTGGAGCAGTCACACTGAAACTTCTGTATCTTTATAAGTTCTTTCTCCTTGTCATCCGACACACTATTGACACTATCCATCACCACACGAATGTCTTCGTCTATTATGACCTCTGGCAAGTTTGGGACTGAATCGTTCACCAGTATGTATCATCCAACACATCACTTGAAGCAGTATGGATATTGCCATTCGTATTGTTGGGATCAATGTTGGCAAATGCAGGCCGATCTGGTCCATCAATGTCAGGACACGAGCACTCTTCATCAGAATCGGATTCAGATTCTGAAGATAGGATTCCATCTGCATCATCATCCCAGAAATAATCCGAAATCACATTTGTCCACTCATTAACTGAATTGGCTGAACTTAAATTGAGATTGTTCAGCTCATTAAAAGCTCTCGCAAGAAGTGCGTCCCTTTTACTCATTTTAAAATCATAAAAAACTAAAAGAACACACTGAAATGTTACATAAAATTACATTTCAAAATATTTCTTCAAACACAAACTGTACGAATAGCCATCTTGTTTTCTTCCTTTGTATTTTCCTTTTGTGAACCACTGTAAGCGTGAATGCTTCGATTACCCAGAAAGCCGCAGTGACCTTGTTAGTAACCAATGAAAGGCCGTATATCAATTAGCTAAGATGTCTTCCTAGCAACAAACTGGTTTGTGTATGGTCAGTTTTCAAATGCTATTGGCTTACAGCTAGGTTATATCAATACGTCACTGAAAGGATGTTGTAGAGGAATAATTTTGGCGCAATTTGATACCACACACATATGAAGCTATTCGCCAAACGGCTACCGCGACTGAAAGCGGGAAAAATTAACAAAGAACGACCTAATTCAGACCATTGTTCCAACACTGAATAATAACTCCAACTAAAACTCACAATAAAAAGTATTTGGAAGTTAGTAAATTAAACGAGGGTAGTTGGAAATGATAGCTTAAAGATATAGGTACTGTTTTTTGTTAAAATCGCAAATTTGACCACGAGGTGCATTTTTTCACTAATTGCTTCATGCGACCTATTTCGCCAGAACGGGTCACATATTTGGCATGTTTCAGTTCCATTTTAAAGTGAAATATACACATGGCGAGTAGCTAAGTTTAACCGGCAAGCGAGTCAAAATGTGGCAGACATATTTCACAGCACGCCAAACTTCAAAGGACTATAACTTTCTAACCACTAAATATTTTTCCGTCCGGTTTTCATTAATTTACATCTTTTGGTACATATTTTTGTTTAGAATAAAAAAAACTTGACCACATATTTATTTTTAATTTTTTTGTTGTTCTACCTACTATAAGCACAACGATGAGTCTTCTTGCGTGAGATGTCAACAATGTACATCGCCTGTTTTGGTAATGGCTTCTTTTAATATTAGTTTTTAACCAACATAGAACATTCTGCTTTGTTCTTTGTGCAATTACAATTGTTTCTGGTAAAATATCTTCTTTTTTTTTGCGTATGCAATTAACCGATGTTTGTCTTTATAAAGCTATTCAAATATGCGATATAATTTGTATTGATATAATGCTAAACAGTTCTGTGCAGGCATATAACCGATTTATGCTATAAATAACTGGGTGAAAATTAAAGGAGGGCAGCTGCGCAGCATCACACCCTTCAAAAAAAAAAAAAAGGGGGGTGGGGGTGCTTGGTTACCATATTATTGTTTTGGTAGACTTTGCCTACAAAAAAGTGTAAAAAAGTTTATACGAAATACAAGCATACTCGTCTTTTAATTGAACCAAAGATGTTATCGGTCTGACATTCACCGACCGCCACACTTAAATGGAGCAGTGAGAACACTGGATATGCAATAAAGTGGATTCAACTGTATAGCTAAATTTTAATTTTAATGCCATCAGTATTCAAATGACGTTACTTTGCATCTCTTTACAATAACCATAAATTGGGTACATGACGTTTCCGTATTAAGAATGCTGGAAAAATTCCAGTACAAATTTGCTATTGAAATCTTTGTTTGTTTGAACATTACCACTGCACCTGAATGTGTTTGAAGAAAATCTTGTGATTACAAAAGTGTACCTTTTACGAAATATGGATTTCAAGTGAAAGTACGAAGCCAAAACAAGGGTGCGAAAAGTGACTGTCGTCAACTTTAGTTACTGTTTAGTCTTGTAAAAAATACAATCTGTGTACTAACTTTCTTTCTTTTTTTATGTTTGTTCCGTCACTGGGTTCCATGTGGTCATCGAACCATTCAGGATTTATTTATTTATGGATCAAAAATATCAAATGTAGCTGTCATTTTGGATTCTTTGTTGATTAGCACCTATTCACATTCCTATGCGAGTAAAGCAGCCTAATTAAATCAGAGGTGGTTATCGTAAATTTAATACCTCTAATTTAAGGTGTGTAGCCAATCAGAATCGAGCATTTTCTAAAGTGATGGTAGGATGATTCATTTATGATTATCAACAATTTATTTCCAGACTGTGCTCTATCTATCCTGACAGGACCATGGACGTTGTCCATATATACATGGGGACCTAGGGGAGATAACCTTTCAAGATCCATGTTGAAGACTGTTCTACTTGACCTTCGCAGTGGTTTGCAGTATTTTGAGACTTACGTAACAGATAGCTTTTTACAGGCATGT
The DNA here is from genome assembly GCF_016097555.1 of Gigantopelta aegis. NCBI lineage: Eukaryota > Metazoa > Mollusca > Gastropoda > Neomphalida > Peltospiridae > Gigantopelta > Gigantopelta aegis. Next base: position 90,738,540 of record NC_054708.1, read on the forward strand.
AAAATCATTGTGAATTTTAATTGTTCTTTTTAAAGTTGATACACACTTTGTTCGTTTTTTACTTTTTCCATCCTTCCTTTGGGTCTTCTTTCATTGAGAATTTTACTGTTGTCCCATCACATACTCAATGCTCAATTGATGCACATTCAGTACATTTTTTTCCAATTGTTGCTAGCTATGCTGAATGTGGTTACGAAGCACTTTGATTCTCTTACCAGCCATTCCACATCCGTATGTGGAAGTTGAAATTGACCTACACTAAGAGAATACAACTGTTTGCTTCCAGATTTGGCACCATGTCTCATGAAATGACAACACAGTCCCAGAGGTCGTATATCAAAGCACTGGGATAGTTTTTGTTTGTGTATTGTGTGCTAGTTGGGCATAACTGACAGTTTGCAACCTTTTAAAACTGCCCTAGAATGCAGGTATTGCCTAGACTTTACTGATCATCGTTTCAGTGTGTACAAAAGGGTTGGTGAGCCATAAAAACATTGATGAAGATGACCGCTAAGATGGTGTTGGGTGAAGGTCTAGGAAAGGATGAGCTGGGTTGATAAAACCAGTCTCTGTGTCGTAATTAGAGAAACAATAACAGGTGTCTGTTACAGAGATAAATACTGGATATCTATGTTACACCATACACAGGTACTTTAGGTTGCTGGTTATGGACATCAATACACATCCACACCATACTAGGTTCATTATTGACTATCAGCAACAGAAAATGATAGCGCGTATGGACTGGCCATCTCCGTTTGTGCATCTGAATGCAATAAAACGTGCAGCATATGCTACACATACCGTAGCCATTTCATACTGACATATGTTCAGCCACTTAAAATCGACATTTGTAGGAATAAAGCGATGTTCCAAAGATACACATTGAAAGACTGATTAGGACCACAATACCTTTTGTTCATATCCAGATGAATGTTAACAAATAACAGTCATTATAATTAAATTTGAAATATACTTACTAAATTAAAATAACGACACTAAAAGTTCATATTTTATATTGAATTATTATATTTTGTTTGCTCTAAATAATAATGCTCAATAAAACAAAGTACCAATATAAAGTGACATAATCAGATATGATGTTCCCTGATATTTTAAACGTTCATCCATCAATGAACAAACGTACCAATATAAAGTGACGTAATCAGATATGACGTTCCCTGATATTTTAAACATTCATCCATCAATGAACAAAGTACCAATATAAAGTGACATAATCAGATATGATGTTCCCTGATATTTTAAACATTCATCCATCAATGAACAAACGTACCAATATAAAGTGACGTAATCAGATATGATGTTCCCTGATATTTTAAACGTTCATCCATCAATGAACAAACGTACCAATATAAAGTGACGTAATCAGATATGATGTTCCCTGATATTTTAAACGTTCATCCATCAATGAACAAACGTACCAATATAAAGTGACGTAATCAGATATGACGTTCCCTGATATTTTAAACATTCATCCATCAATGAACAAACGTACCAATATAAAGTGACGTAATCAGATATGATGTTCCCTGATATTTTAAACGTTCATCCATCAATGAACAAACGTACCAATATAAAGTGACGTAATCAGATATGACGTTCCCTGATATTTTAAACGTTCATCCATCAATGAACAAACGTACCAATATAAAGTGACATAATCAGATATGACGTTCCCTGATATTTTAAACATTCATCCATCAATGAACAAACGTACCAATATAAAGTGACATAATCAGATATGACGTTCCCTGATATTTTAAACGTTCATCCATCAATGAACAAACGTACCAATATAAAGTGACGTAATCAGATATGACGTTCCCTGATATTTTAAATGTTCATCCATCAAGAAACAAAGTACCAATATAAAGTGACGTAATCAGATATGATGTTCCCTGATATTTTAAACGTTCATCCATCAATGAACAAACGTACCAATATAAAGTGACGTAATCAGATATGACGTTCCCTGATATTTTAAACGTTCATCCATCAATGAACAAACCTACCAATATAAAGTGACGTAATCAGATATGACGTTCCCTGATATTTTAAACGTTCATCCATCAATGAACAAACGTACTAATATAAAGTGACGTAATCAGATATGACGTTCCCTGATATTTTAAACGTTCATCCATCAATGAACAAATGTACCAATATAAAGTGACGTAATCAGATATGACGTTCCCTGATATTTTAAACATTCATCCATCAATGAACAAACGTACCAATATAAAGTGACATAATCAGATATGATGTTCCCTGATATTTTAAACGTTCATTGAGAAATGAACAAACGTACTAATATAAAGTGACGTAATCAGATATGACGTTCCGTGATATTTTAAACATTCATCCATCAATGAACAAAGTACCAATATAAAGTGACGTAATCATATATGACGTTCCCTGATATTTTAAACGTTCATCCATCAATGAACAAACGTACCAATATAAAGTGACGTAATCATATATGACGTTCCCTGATATTTTAAACGTTCATCCGTCAATGAACAAAGTACCAATATAAAGTGACGTAATCATATATGACGTTCCCTGATATTTTAAACGTTCATCGATCAATAAACAAAGTACCAATATAAAGTGACGTAATCATATATGACGTTCCCTGATATTTTAAACATTCACAGAGAAATGAACAAATGTACTAATATAAAGTGACGTAATCAGATATGACGTTCCCTGATATTTTAAACGTTCATCCGTCAATGAACAAAGTACCAATATAAAGTGACGTAATCATATATGACGTTCCCTGATATTTTAAACATTCATCGATCAATAAACAAAGTACCAATATAAAGTGACGTAATCATATATGACGTTCCCTGATATTTTAAACATTCACAGAGAAATGAACAAACGTACTAATATAAAGTGACGTAATCAAATATGACGTTCCTTGATATTTTAAACATTCATCAAGAAATGAACAAACGTACCAATAGAAAGTGACGTAATCATATATGATGTTCCCTGATATTTTAAACGTTCATCCATCAATAAACAAAGTACCAATATAAAGTGACATAATCATATATGACGTTCCCTGATATTTTAAACATTCACAGAGAAATGAACAAACGTACTAATATAAAGTGACGTAATCAGATATGACGTTCCCTGATATTTTAAACGTTCATCCATCAATGAACAAACGTACCAATATAAAGTGACATAATCATATATGACGTTCCCTGATATTTTAAATGTTCATCCATCAAGAAACAAAGTACCAATATAAAGTGACGTAATCCGATATGACGTTCCCTGATATTTTAAACGTTCATCCATCAATGAACAAAGTACCAATATAAAGTGACATAATCAGATATGATGTTCCCTGATATTTTAAACATTCATCCATCAATGAACAAACGTACCAATATAAAGTGACGTAATCAGATATGATGTTCCCTGATATTTTAAACGTTCATCCATCAATGAACAAACGTACCAATATAAAGTGACGTAATCAGATATGATGTTCCCTGATATTTTAAACGTTCATCCATCAATGAACAAACGTACCAATATAAAGTGACGTAATCAGATATGATGTTCCCTGATATTTTAAACGTTCATCCATCAATGAACAAACGTACCAATATAAAGTGACGTAATCAGATATGACGTTCCCTGATATTTTAAACGTTCATCCATCAATGAACAAACGTACCAATATAAAGTGACGTAATCAGATATGACGTTCCCTGATATTTTAAACGTTCATCCATCAATGAACAAACGTACCAATATAAAGTGACATAATCAGATATGACGTTCCCTGATATTTTAAACGTTCATCCATCAATGAACAAACGTACCAATATAAAGTGACGTAATCAGATATGACGTTCCCTGATATTTTAAACGTTCATCCATCAATGAACAAACGTACCAATATAAAGTGACGTAATCAGATATGACGTTCCCTGATATTTTAAATGTTCATCCATCAAGAAACAAAGTACCAATATAAAGTGACGTAATCAGATATGATGTTCCCTGATATTTTAAACGTTCATCCATCAATGAACAAACGTACCAATATAAAGTGACGTAATCAGATATGACGTTCCCTGATATTTTAAACGTTCATCCATCAATGAACAAACGTACCAATATAAAGTGACGTAATCAGATATGACGTTCCCTGATATTTTAAACGTTCATCCATCAATGAACAAACGTACCAATATAAAGTGACGCAATCAGATATGACGTTCCCTGATATTTTAAACGTTCATCCATCAATGAACAAACGTACTAATATAAAGTGACGTAATCAGATATGACGTTCCCTAATATTTTAAACGTTCATCCATCAATGAACAAACGTACCAATATAAAGTGACATAATCAGATATGACGTTCCCTGATATTTTAAATGTTCATCCATCAAGAAACAAAGTACCAATATAAAGTGACGTAATCAGATATGATGTTCCCTGATATTTTAAACGTTCATCCATCAATGAACAAACGTACCAATATAAAGTGACGTAATCAGATATGACGTTCCCTGATATTTTAAACGTTCATCCATCAATGAACAAACGTACCAATATAAAGTGACGTAATCAGATATGACGTTCCCTGATATTTTAAACGTTCATCCATCAATGAACAAACGTACCAATATAAAGTGACGCAATCAGATATGACGTTCCCTGATATTTTAAACGTTCATCCATCAATGAACAAACGTACTAATATAAAGTGACGTAATCAGATATGACGTTCCCTGATATTTTAAACGTTCATCCATCAATGAACAAACGTACCAATATAAAGTGACATAATCAGATATGATGTTCCCTGATATTTTAAATGTTCATCCATCAAGAAACAAAGTACCAATATAAAGTGACGTAATCAGATATGACGTTCCCTGATATTTTAAACGTTCATCCATCAATGAACAAATGTACCAATATAAAGTGACGTAATCAGATATGACGTTCCCTGATATTTTAAACATTCATCCATCAATGAACAAACGTACCAATATAAAGTGACATAATCAGATATGATGTTCCCTGATATTTTAAACGTTCATTGAGAAATGAACAAACGTACTAATATAAAGTGACGTAATCAGATATGACGTTCCGTGATATTTTAAACATTCATCCATCAATGAACAAAGTACCAATATAAAGTGACGTAATCATATATGACGTTCCCTGATATTTTAAACGTTCATCCATCAATGAACAAACGTACCAATATAAAGTGACGTAATCATATATGACGTTCCCTGATATTTTAAACGTTCATCGATCAATAAACAAAGTACCAATATAAAGTGACGTAATCATATATGACGTTCCCTGATATTTTAAACATTCACAGAGAAATGAACAAATGTACTAATATAAAGTGACGTAATCAGATATGACGTTCCCTGATATTTTAAACGTTCATCCGTCAATGAACAAAGTACCAATATAAAGTGACGTAATCATATATGACGTTCCCTGATATTTTAAACATTCATCGATCAATAAACAAAGTACCAATATAAAGTGACGTAATCATATATGACGTTCCCTGATATTTTAAACATTCACAGAGAAATGAACAAACGTACTAATATAAAGTGACGTAATCAAATATGACGTTCCTTGATATTTTAAACATTCATCAAGAAATGAACAAACGTACCAATAGAAAGTGACGTAATCATATATGATGTTCCCTGATATTTTAAACGTTCATCCATCAATAAACAAAGTACCAATATAAAGTGACATAATCATATATGACGTTCCCTGATATTTTAAACATTCACAGAGAAATGAACAAACGTACTAATATAAAGTGACGTAATCAGATATGACGTTCCCTGATATTTTAAACGTTCATCCATCAATGAACAAACGTACCAATATAAAGTGACATAATCATATATGACGTTCCCTGATATTTTAAATGTTCATCCATCAAGAAACAAAGTACCAATATAAAGTGACGTAATCCGATATGACGTTCCCTGATATTTTAAACGTTCATCCATCAAGGAACAAAGTACCAATATAAAGTGACATAATCAGATATGACGTTCCCTGATATTTTAAACGTTCATCCATCAAGGAACAAAGTACCAATATAAAGTGACATAATCAGATATGACGTTCCCTGATATTTTAAACATTCATCCATCAATGAACAAACGTACCAATATAAAGTGACGTAATCAGATATGATGTTCCCTGATATTTTAAACGTTCATCCATCAATGAACAAACGTACCAATATAAAGTGACGTAATCAGATATGACGTTCCCTGATATTTTAAACGTTCATCCATCAATGAACAAACGTAGCAATATAAAGTGACGTAATCATATATGACGTTCCCTGATATTTTAAACGTTCATCGAGAAATGAACAAACGTACCAATATAAAGTGATGTAATAATATATCACGTTCCCTGATATTTTAAACGTTCATTGAGAAATGAACAAACGTACCAATATAAAGTGATGTAATAATATATCACGTTCCCTGATATTTTAAACGTTCATCGAGAAATGAACAAACGTACCAATATAAAGTGATGTAATAATATATCACGTTCCCTGATATTTTAAACTTTCATTGAGAAATGAACAAACGTACCAATATAAAGTGACGTAATCATATATGACGTTCCCTGATCACTATCTTTGTTATTATGAAGTTATTTGAGTTGCGAACGTGATATGAATTTATTTACATCTCCTAGGTCTTTCCGCAGTGACCGGACAATCATGAATTTTATGTCTTAGTTGTTAAGTTTTTAACAAAATAAATTGTTCGGCTTGGATTCATGGAAAGATGTTGACTATATTTCATTCTTAAATAAAATTGCAACATGTCGACAGTGCGACAAAACATGAACTTGTTTGATGATGAAAACACCCCCCAGCTCCCAAGTTAAGTGCTTATAAACTGCATCATTTTATCCACATTTGATTGATGTTGTTATCTGACAGGTTTATTACTTTCTCCATATTTAATAGTGAACAGAATACAACACAGGCTTTTACAATCAATCCCTCTACAAACGGGATACCCACTGAACTTACTTGCGCCCAATTTGACGCATGGGTTTAGGGTAGAGGAGATTCACAGCATCATGTAAATTTGTATGTACTAGTATATGAAACAGTGCATGCTTAACAATTTTAACATTATTTTAACATTTGGTGATGGGCACATTTTTATTTAGGGCTTTAACACGTTGACTGCCACCCACGAGTATATTCGTATGCTGAGCGCACCAGATTTTGCCACTACGAGTTTACTCGTAGTAAAACCAGTGCTGTGTCATATTAAATTAAAGTTGTTAGCAATGCCGATAACACAATTAGTAACCTTTCAGGCAATGACTAATAACAAATTGATGTAATAATCATGAAATTATTTATTGATTAATGTTTGAATATTTTGATTGTGAACACAAGTCGCAGAATTTCATAATGGAAATATCTTGACACATATCTCTCTGACTAAATCATTTATAGTTATAATGTTAAAAATTAACATAAATACAGGAACAGATTTATTCCTAATGTTTCAGAGCAAGTTGGACTACATGTATGTTTGAAACATTCATATAAATGATGAATCAATGATCGTCTTCATCGATGAAAGTCAAAACTATAACACAGCGATCAAAAGAATTTTTTTTTTTGCCATGTATAATGTGTCTATGTTTGAACTATTAATAAACGTGGGTTTATTGTCAGTGTCATATTGAATTGGTATGTCCATTATTCTGACATGTGATAAACTTTGAAACATTTTCCCACACAAAGAGCTGGCTTCCCGGGGCAGACTTCACAGATGTAATGGGATTCCCGTCTCGTACCGGCCTTTGTGCACACTCGGCAAGGTTTGGTAGCTCGCTCTTTCTTCTCTGTGGGAGGCAGTGGTGCAAGGTAATGGAATGTCTCATTTACTGGAGCCTGGGAATGTGCTGGGCTGTGGTCACGTAATTTCTCATAGACATCACCAAGCAGGTGAATCTGGTCACGAAATTTTAATAGCTTCATCTGCTCTCTGTTGTTTGTGTTATACAGGATGTGGGCATTTAGAAGAAACACTTGTAGGATATGCAGGACAATCTTCTTATACCACCGGATTGTCTTGCGCAGCACCGAGTAGTAAGACAGCATTTGATCTGACCTGTCTACTCCATCCATGCCATTGTTGTAATCTTGGACTGTGTTTGGCTTTCTTGACAGCTTGTCATTCCGATTTCTAACATTAACCATCTCAATTCGATGCATGTTGCTGATTGTAAGAACTTCGCGTTTGTCTTTCCATTTGTAAACTGCCACTGATTCAGACCACTTCCAAACATGTTCCCCCTTCTTCAACTTCTATTTGATCAAATCTTTTGGATTTTCTTTTCTGTCAAATCGCAGAGTTCCACAAAGATAGGTTGATCGGTTTGTCATCTTCTTCACCAGACTCACAGAATTGTAATAATTATCTGTGTACACCACATGGCCTTTGTCTAGGTAGCCGTCCAAGAGGTCTAGAACAGTTGCAGCAGCTTGACCATAGCCGTTATCATCAGTTAGGTGGACGCCACTGTATACCTGAATCTTCAGAACAGTGCCTCGAGGCTCGCACAGTTCATAGAGTTTGATTCCATATTTATGACATTTATTCTTGATATACTGGCGAAACAGCAATCTGCCATGCCAAAGTACCATGGACTCATCAATAGAGAGATCCTTCTCTGCGTATCTTGAACAGGCGATCGTCATTATGTTGATCATTGTCTGCAAAATGCCAGAAATGCAAAAGTAGTTGGAAACGGTTGTGGCTCATGACATCACCAAAAAATGGCGAACTGTATAGAACATCAGTACTCCAGTAGTGTTGTATAGTAGGCAAGTTTTTTGGACCCATGTGAAGCAACAATGCAATGAACTGTTTCATTTTCTAAGCATCTGTGTCCTTCCAAGATTTCAAACGTGATTCTCTTCTTAAAGGACGTTGCTTGTTTATTTCTGCTGCAGCATATCGATTTGTTTCTGTAACCATTTTATCTATCAACTGTGGTGTCAGAAATAAATCAAAATATGCACTGGGCAATGTATCCTGTAAGTCCAGAGTTTTCAGTGAAAGCAAAGTCAGGTGGATCTTGGGCAACATCTGACCATGTATGCATTGGGACAGCACGATTTCCATGTCCACCTGCTCCATTCCGTCCTGTACCTAGTGCTGGGTTGGAAACTGCTTGTCTATCAAACAAAATTGCAGCTCTACCTTGACCACGATATCGTACACTTCGACCTCTAGCTGGTGTAACCGCACCATGCCCACCACGGCCATCACCTCTTCCAGGAGTTCCACGACCACAAGGTCCTCGAGTGCGAACACCACGAAATCTAGACCTACCACGTGTTGCCTGTTGTACCCCATCGTCACTTGAAACTATGAGTCTGATGAAATCATTGTATCACCTTCTTCACTGCTCCAATTAGTATGAAGATCTAATGAATCAGTATCACTGATATCCATATCAGGATCATCACTTTCCTCATCGGTTTCCATCATCAAAGCGGCAACTTGCTCAGCAGAAAGGTTTCTAGTCGCCATTTTGGAAAGTAGCAAGTACTGAGTATCAAAATTACGTAACGAAAACCAATGACGCAATAAAATCTGGGAGGCACGTGATTCATAGCTGGCAAATACAATATAGTGATTGCATAATGTTGCCAGACTACGACTTGTACTTGGCATACCAAATAAAAATGTTATATTTCATTGCCAGCATATATGTATAAAATAACATAGAAATAACATTTATGGGTAAATAAAGGAAATGCATATCTTTATATGACTTGGCAAAATGGACCAGCCGCCATTTTTTTTATGGCAGTCAACATGTTAACTTTTCCTTCTGCATCCACCTCCTGCCCTACATAGATAATCAAATGGAAATATTGGCGGACAAGTAGATCTTGTGGTATACTTGTCCGGTGGACAAGTGATATTTTTCTTATTTCTATCATTGGAAAATTATGTCACAGGTTATTAATACGGTAGCATACGGCTGTAGGCGGTGGCTGCTGGCGTTCATCAGCACATAAATTTATACTTTAAACATCATCGAGCACTCGCTGTAAATTGGCGCATGTCGGCATCAAAAGTTCCAGAGATCAATTGTGTTGAACTTTCAAGATGTGCGCTTGCAAACGCCAATAATTCAGCCAATCAGAAGTAGCCACATCATTCGAGAACACACATAATAGGGAGTTTTACTCATTTAGGCCTACTTGGTTTACTCATTCTCTGATTGGGTTTTCCCCGTCCCAACTTCACAACTGGACAAAGTTCATGGTATGTGCTATCCTGTCTGTGAGATGATGCATACAAAATATCCCTTGCTACTAATGGGAAAATGTAGAGGGTTTCCCCTCTAACTATCAGAATGACCACTATGTTTCTGACGTCCAATAGCCGATGATTAAACAGTCAATTATAACTGCTGCTTTAGCATTTATGTCAGCCATCTTAACATCTGGTAAATTTAAATATCTCCGTGGAGCCTTAAAAATAGGTTGGCGCCTGCGAGCACTGATTTACACTTGGGACAATGACGCTAAACGCACGGTCATGTGACTGCCAGCAGTCACCAGCTGACGCCGCCAACTGGTTTAGTGTATGCTAGTGAATTACGGCGGGTGATGGCGTCAAAAGTATAAACCCAGCTTCGAAACTTGTTGTAACATTCCAGTCCAGTTGATTCTGCTCCGTTCATCTTTTTCACGATGTCAGCTTAAACGATGACCTTTGAGTCTAAGACGAATAGCTCTGAACTGTCATCACTGAATGGGTTACCAAACTCGTTGAATGAATCCCGCACAGATTGAACTTTCTTCAAGAACTTCATTTGAAAGGATCGATACTGCTTATGGTGTTTTAGATTTACAGGAGCAGAGTTCTTGTTGAGATCAACCTCGAATTGGTTGATAAGTTCACTCAGTAATGGACCAACTATATTCCATATATGTAAGGCATCATTGTCTTCAGTAAGTCCGATAGCACCTCCATCACCTTTGACAACAGTGTTGTTTTGCTCATGGGCGTGATCAATTCCAATCACCGAAAATGGCCTATGAGTTTTACAGATAGCAAAGTCTCCGGTGAGAAATCTTCGCTAGATGGCAGGCGCAGTAGTTTCGAGTTTGACAAGTTCTTTCACATGTACCGAAGGTCAACGCGAGTAGTTTGGGTGGTACATTACGAAAAACCATGGTACAAACCAAAGTTGCGTTGACGAATTGAGCGGACAAAAGTGAAGAGAAGCTTCAAGAGCTGAAGTGATATGAGCCAATACTTGAACAGTGGATGCTGTTTAGCTTCTTCCAAACACCAGTCTTCACCGTTTTCTTCGAACGCTTCTTCCAGCAGGATACCAAGTGAGGCCGCTTATACGCAGTTTTCTTGATGTGGGAAACTTTGATGAAGGCATCAACTTTGCTTTCTGTATAAATACCAGTTTGTACCAACACACCTTTCCATCCACTGTGTTCAAGCCATTGACCAATGACTCGCATGAATGCCTGTTCAATGTGTAACGAACCAAATACAAAGACGAACTGTGTTTCACCATATTTCTCAGGCCAAGCCCACTGTATTAGTTTCGCCTTTGCAAAGAGCGGTTGGTCCATTGCGATCACAGGTACCTGGGAACCATTGACATTACTAACTGCACGCTTGATCATATCCATACCGTGAACGATCCTCGAAATAGAAGAAGAGCCTTCCTGAAACAGTGGCATAAGGCAGGATATGGCCTTCATCAAGAGTGGCATAAGGCAGGATATGGCCTTCATCAAGAGTGGCATAAGGCAGGATATGGCCTTCATAAACAGTGGCATAAGGCAGGATATGGCCTTCAACAAGAGTGGCGTCTCTGACTTTTTTGCTTTCTTGGAAAATGGCCGCTACATTTTTAGTGTTCGCACCTCGAAAAACGGTGAAAAATGGTGGCCATCTTGAAAATAGTGCCTGGATGAGTGGGCACCCCTTCTGAGATTGAAGCCATATATGTTACCTTCAATCTCTGAAAGTTTCATAAAATCTTCATAATATGCAGTTTTCTTATGAAAATTGGTATCTGGGAGCCGGACTAAAAAGGTCCTAACATATGGAAATCACTTCGTAATGAAATAATGACCCCAGTTACAACCATTGCACTATAGCATACATATTGACTCTGGTAGTAACTGTCATATATCTGGTCATGGCAAAGGGGTTATTTATGATCACTTCCAATCTCCAAGAAAACCATAAATGTCCTTAACGGCTTTGTCATGAACTTTGTGCTTGGTAACCTGACTAGCTTAAACCTTGCAGACAAGAAACGTTAACAGAATAAAAACGAAACAATGAAGTCCCCACCATTCTTTCGAACAACACTTCATAAACACTAGTTACCTCGCCTTCATCTAGCTCTGCCATTCCCTTCTTACTCCCCCCTCTTCCCCCTCTTCTGTTGGTCCTGGCCTGACCTTGGCTAGAGGAAGAACATTTAATTGCCACACACCCCAGTATACAGGTGGTAACAGATGTTGACAGTTCAGCATTATTTTGAAATATATTGTACTTTTCATTGCTTCAGTATAGCTGCATGCATGCCCTCCATATTAGACTTAAAAGTGAAAATGGCATCAAATTGTAAAAATGACCCATAAAACAATTGCGAATGCACTGTTTAGTGAACATAGAACCTCATTTATTATTCTATATCAATCAGTTCAAGGCCTTCAGCATGTTCTCATTTTAAAGATCTTGAACAACGGCCATTTTGGATTCTAAGATCAAAATAACCTCATATGGCAAAAATAACCTCGCCATTAGATTGTGCATCCTCTTTTCAGTATACAAACACTCGTCATTTATGATTTAACCCACACACATTTCAAGAGCTCTAATTATCCACGCGGTGGACATCGGCCATCTTGGATTTGAATGTAAAGATGACCTCAAATTGCACAAATAACCAGAAGATTGGGCACCCTCGGTATAAGAGAAATAGATACTATTTTCGTGATTCTAACTCGCATATTAAGTGAGATATGGTGATTTTCAATTTCCAGTGTGGCCGCTGGTGGCCATCGTGGGTTTGGCCCTCTGGTGGAGTTAACCGAAACTTTTGCAAGGTACATGGGGGCTAAATGTTT